>NC_051160.1:12871825-12910537 GCF_013339745.2 Dermacentor silvarum
GAGATATACTCCGACACCGCGGCGGCGCTGAGTACTTTACCGGCCTCTAACACTCAATCACTCACTTTGGTAACCGACATGTCCTTTACTCCCTCTCAAAGAACCACACATTCATTCAGTCACTATATCGGTATGTATATCACTCACTCGATCGGCTAATAATCACTCACTCGCTGTGAGCAATGTTTCACTTAATGACACGATTACTTGCTCCCTCACTTACACATCATCAAACCATGCATATTCAGTCGCACATTCACTCACTTTTTCTCTAGCCTCTTCGCTCGCTCGCTCGCTCGCTCGCTCACTCATCACTCACGCACTCACTCACTCACTCCTCACTCACTCAATCACTCACTCACTCACCACTCACTCCCACCTCACTCACTCACTCCACTCACTCACTCATCACTCACTCACTCACCATCACTCACTCACTCACTCACTCCCAGCTCACTCACTCACTCACTCACTCACTCACTCACTCACTCACTCACTCACTCACTCCACTCACTCACTCACCACTCACTTTCTGTAATGTTTTACCCGGTGCTACCACTCTTGCTACCACTCTCTCTGAGAATTGTACATATTCATAAATGGGGGTCACGTAAGGCAGCTTGACCTGTGTAGATAAAAACGGTATTTTTGTGTTTTTGTTGCATGCGTGTGTGTGTATGGGGGGGGGGGGGGGGGGGGTTCTGCCACAATTAACAGGTTGATGAATCTTTAATGTGCACGCCACCGCACAATGAAGATGCATGCAAAGCGTATCGGACTTGTCTATTGCTATTCTTGGAGGCTTTGGCGTAAACAAGCTTGCAGACGAGCTGCAACCATTAAACAGAGACATAACCTCATGTAGGCCCATTGAACAGCTACATCGAGACACAAGTGACCTGCACTATTCTAACAGCATGTCTTGTTCCTCTAAAAATCTTTCTTTTTCCTGCCTTGCAAAGTATAAACGTAAAAAAAAAAAGGTAAGGAATGCTTCGCTGGCAAAGAACAGACTCTTGTCTCGCACTCTCACGCATAGCGAATCCAAATTTGTTCTCAGCGCATCATAGGGCGCGGTGCAAGCAGACAAAGCAAAAGCACCGACAAAAGAAATACCTCATCTCCCCAAATCCTCGCTCCATTCTGCGTCGCGCCCTATCTGAAGGCCCGTCGCATCTTGGTCAGGCTATATCAGTTCGGCGCGCGCTCTGAACCCAGAGCACTAGAACAAACGCGCGTTGCCCCCAGTGGGAGCAGCAAATTTGTTCCCCCAATTCATAAGGAACTGATTTACGGCCTACCGTTCTGCGTCCAGCCCGAGCAAGGCTTAGCACCGCCACTGCTCGTCTTTATGTGCGTTTCTTTCCAGGCGAGTTAACAAATTCTTTTCAGCTACCTTTTTTTTTCTTTGCTGATTCCCCAATCAGAAACTGCATCAATGTGCTACCGTACAGTCCAGTGGGGGAATAGCACTTGGTTGTGGTGGGTGCAGCGAATTAGGAGAGCACGGACGAAGTTCCGGAAGCCGCCATGATCGTAAAATAAAGCACAGCGCACTCTCTCGTCGGCCCTCGTAAAACCTTCAGCGCCCGCGCGATGGTTTCGGCACGCGACCGCAGACGGGAATGGATGCAGAGATGTGGACAGGAAAAAAAAAAAAAATGTGGAGACAGCTCGCAATAACCCCGGGTTCGCTTGTGGGCGATGGTGCATGTGGCCCTTGTGCAATTGAGTCCTCATACTTTTTTTTTTTTTCGGTAGTTGCGTGAATGCGTGTTCCTCCACACGTTCCCTAAATGTGTGTTTCCCAAAGCAGCGATGCGTGTGGTCACTCAGGCGTTGCGCTTGCACGATTGAATGGCAGGGAGGAAAAAAACTAAACACGAGACCGGGATACGCGTCCAGTCCATCGCGTCTGTCAAAGTAGTCTCTTTCGGGTCGAATTGGGTCTCATTTGGCTTTTATTGCGCTCTTTTTTTTTTTCAGGCAATCAATGCTTGCGAGGACCAATGAAATATACACGAAGTTTGTTCCGATGGAGTGACCCAGCTGAAGCTTTGTTCCCACTCTGCACCTTACTACAGAAGTAGCCACTGGACTGAAGAAGTAGCGGAAATGTAGGAGCAGTCTTTTTTCTGGGGTTAGCATTGAATACTTGTTAATGGAAGCACTAGAGAGCGGCAAGCGTGCAGGAATGTAAAAAGCACATTTGAGATACGTAGAAGGCATGGCCCATGTACGAAATTTCGACTCTGCAAATTCGGCGACGTGCACATATGCTTTAGGGAAGAATAAAAAAAAAATTTCAACCTGGTGGCCTGGGCGAAAAGCACGGCTTGGTACCAAGGCTTCCTGGACTAGGGGAAGCCTCCCAGTAGAGGACGACGACAGCCGTGGGCTCAATAAAATATTTATTCCTCATCGTGCCTCAGAATGTTAAGCTGACTGATTTTGAGCAAATGGACACAGAACAGAGCCCTCTTGTGACTACGTTCTCTTTATTTGCTACCCTTACATTGGTGACATTGTACAGAAATTCCACTGATTAAATTTTTCTCCTAATTCTGTGATGGGCAAACCTCTGAAAGACATGGTTACATGTTCAACGGTACATCAAAGTTAAGCTGCGCGTTGTTCACCAGGGTATTTTCTTTCTTGAGGTCGACATCTGTCATAACACTCACTCACTCACTCACTCACTCACTCACTCACTCACTCACTCACTCACTCACTCACTCACTCACTCACTCACTCACTCACTCACTCACTCACTCACTCACTCACTCACTCACTCACTCACTCACTCACTCACTCACTCACTCACTCACTCACTCACTCACTCACTCACTCACTCACTCACTCACTCACTCACTCACTCACTCACTCACTCACTCACTCACTCCACTCACTCACTCACTCACTCACTCACTCACTCACTCACTCACTCACTCACTCACTCACTCACTCACTCACTCACTCACTGCACCTCACTCACTCAACTGCGAAGTGTCAACCCGGTGTCAATGACAAAGACCCATTCATTCCGCATCAGAATGTGCGACTCTAATGGAACAACAGAAACTATTGAATACATTTTGCGTCTTCTTCCCTGGCACAACGTCCAGCCTGAACCTCTCCGGACATCATTGAACCGGATGGACCCTTGCACATTTTTGGAAATGAAAATCTGCTGACCATGGCCGTGTGCGTCGATTGCACACAAAGGCACGAAAGCGTTATTGCAGCATCTCGAGTCGACAGGTCTTGGCGATCGTCTATATAGACTTGGCGAGCACCTACAAATGTGCGCGAAACTCTGTTCTCTCTCTTCATCCCTATATCCTATTTTCCCAGTGCAGGGCAGCAAACCGGACGTGCGTCTGGTTAACCTCTCTGCCTTTCCTCTGTTAGGTTCCTTTCTCTCTGTCTTTATCTTAGAGCAGGCATTCATTTTTGCAATGGTTTTTTCTCCAGAAGTGTTCAACAGGTTCCAGTTCCTAAAACAGCGATTGATGCCGTTTATTGTCTCTCTCCTATTCTTTTATTACAACCTCTTAAATCGCACGGATTCTGAACAATGGACGTTCGTCGTTTTCTTTCGAACGCGTATTTCCACCGCATGTACAAACCTAGCCCTCGCGCTCTTTTTCTGTCTTTCTTTCCATTTTGTGCTAGAACGCTCGCATTTATTCCGTAGGCTATCCACTTCTTGCGCTGTGCTTTATTAACCGTGATCGCGGTATTGCACGCATCGCCCCTCTTCGACATGGAGCAGAATTGTGAATAGGGGAGAAAGGGGATCACGAGAAAAAAAATAACCTGGCTTGAAAAGGGGCGGGTAAAGCCGGGAGTGCATGGGAGGTGCGCCTATAGTAATCTGGGCGTCCGGGACCCACACACTAGAAATAACCGTCAGAACGTAGCCGTGCCGGCTTCGAAACCCCGGTTCCACCACCATCTCTGTCATGAGGGTGCGGTTGAACCGAGTGTCGATATATTCAAATTAGGCGGGGTGGGCCCGTATGGAAGCTCAGTTCGCGCACTTCGGTCCGGACGAACAACTCGTCTGCTTTCGCATCTCATCTTTGCCTTGTCTTGACTTGGCAGAGGAGTCCTTTTTGTAGTACTTGATAGCCTGCGTACGAACGGTTGTATGTCCCACACAAAGTATCAAACCTATGCGCACCCACATAAAGTACGGTGGAGCATCCTTAGCGATAACCTTCTTGGTTGTTTTTATGGGAGAAAGCGACGTCTGCTGCGATTGTACCCCCGGTGCAAAGCTGAAGCAGACGATAGACGTTGGCGCTTTCACTCGAACACTGTGGCTCGAGAACGGCCATCTCAAGGCGAACAATTTTTTGTCCTGTTTCAAGAGAGAGAGAGAGAGAGAGAGAGAGACATAATTTAGTAAATATTACGCGCGCCTGTCGCTATACTGTCTGACCTATAGAAAAACGTCCCGGTGAAGGAACTGCGATTTAGATGTCAGAAGCAGACGACAAATGGAAAGGGGCTAATAAATTAAAAGAAGCGGATGGAGAAAAGAATGAAAGAACATATTGAAGGGGGAACGAGGCTGCTCAGCGAAATAAACCCTACTTATTTCACTGACAGATGCCGAAAAGGTTATTCGAATATCTGACTTACATACAATGTGATTGCATCTTGCCACATGTCTGAGTGGGCAATTTGCTGTCCCTGACTGCTCAGACCGAGATCTTTGGTATCATTCCCAGGGATGCCTTTGAACTGGAATCAAATACGCAGTTTTTTCATGTCTTAGTTTTCAAGACCAGAAGACTGGGTGGTTTTAATGCGATTAGCATTCTTACGGCACTTGACGCACTTTAACCCGCCGCGGTGGCTTAGCCGCTATGGTGTTACACTGCTAAGCACGAGGTCAAATCCCCGCTAAGCAGGATCAAATACCGGCCGCGGCGGCCACATTTCGGTGGGGGCGAAATGCAAAAACGCCTGTGTCCCGTGCACTGCATGCGGGACACGTTAAAGATCCTTTTGGTGGTCAAAATTAATCCGGAGTCCCCCAGTACGGCGTGCCTCATAATCAAATCGTGGTTTTGGCACGTAAAACCACCGAATTCAATTCAATTCAATTCATGAACTTTCCGGGGTCGATCGGTCACGGTCCGTCCGTCTATTTGTGCCTCTAACCGTATTCCCGTCAACTTTGCTGACTGCGAGTGGGTAGTCCATGATCCAATGGGTAGCGCATCGCGCTTCTGTGCTGATGGAACAGCGCACGAAACCAACCGTCGGACCAACTTGGGTCAGCGGGTCACGTGGTCTGTGTCGCTCTTAAATGAACCTGGTGCCGACTTGGGTGACAGCGCATGTGCCAATGCGTGAGAAAAAATGACAAAATGACAATGACATTTCAATGACAATGACGTCAATTACAAAAAAAAAAATAGGCCTCAAAATTTGTCAGGTGCACGGCGGAATGGAATCCACGCCGCGCGCGGACTTCGCAGCGGCGCCGCCATGTTTCGCACCGCGTCCGGCGGGAAGCGCAAGAGAGGACCCTGGCTGCATACACGTTTCGGCGTTGGCAGTGCGGTAAGTCGTTACATTGCTTCAATGGTAATTGCATTAACGTCGACATTCATAGTGAGTTAGGTTCTGCTGGAATGTTTTGTGTGACTGAACAGCTTGTTCTGGCGTCCTAGGTTGCGGAAATTAAGTCCCACTAATGTTATTCGTTGAAAAAACAATTATCAAGATTGTGCGAACTAGCTGTATATATATATATATCAGTGAAGTAAAGACTAACCGGAGCCGGCACAGTAGTAGTTCAAAAAATAGAAGCACGTAAGAAAAACATAACAAGACACAAAGTCTTATTATGTGTTTCCTGCGTGCTTCTATTTTTTGAACTATATATATATATATATATATATATATATATACTGTGATTTAATATGCAATCATTTTCCACCTTCTCGAGTTAGCTACCATAGCTACAAAACCGTCTTAACTGCCACAGGTGATTCTGAAGAATCCTATTAAAGATACAAGCAAAATGCACGGCATATCAGCTGTTGAACTTTGACTGCACGTGTCAGTGGTAACTTGTGACAGATAGCTCCGTAAATGCCGAATTTTATTCTAACGCATGGCTTTTCTCATTCTTTTTGAGAGCCATGTTACCTCATTTGATGAAAATTGCCCATGTTTTGCGACAACGTCGATATCGGTTGCTCCCGAGGTCATGTAACGCCACGCCCACTACATGAATGCGTCAACTGAAGAGCCCCCACGACATAGAATGACAGCAGGTGACTGGGAGGGGCACCTGAAAAAAACAAAAACAAAGCAAGAATGAATTCCACACAAAGGCTCCTGATTGTAAGTGCAGATTTCAGGTCTTGTTTCACTAAAGATGATCTGGAAACTGAAGTGCGCACAATGACAGAGGCCTGCTTCCGATTGCAGTTTCCTTGTTTCCTCTCCGGGTGCCCGGAAGTTGGTTCCTTCGAACCGGAAAGAGGTGGTTCGGGAATAATTGACTTCTCTCCGACGCGCCGTTGCCTCAGCCGTGGTGCTCCCATGCAGCCATGTCTTTACTAAACATACATTGGGAAGCAAAAATGCGAAGGCAAAGGTACTTGTTTCTATTTTTTTTCTTTCCTTTTCATTTTGCTTCCTGGTGGCATTTTTACTAGGACAGCGACTTTTCAATGCCACATTTCTTTGCAACGACATATTTTTCCTGCAAATTATATTTTTTCATGTTCTTGAAAATAAATAAACGAATTAGCTTACGGAACTTTCACCCTAATATCTCCATAGAAGATATCTCCATTCATCGGAGAACAGAAAGGAACTGAGTGGTTATCTTCTGATTTGCTTGAAAGCAAGAAAAATACATGCTTCACAAATACATGCTTCACAAATAAACGGGGCCTAACCAAAATATGAAATACAGTTTAGTTTTCAATTCGTGTTTTTATATTGCTATGTGAAGTATGCAATAGTTCAGTCTTTATTGCACTAGAGGAGCTCGCACATATTTAAGGAGGGCTAGCGTCCGAGTCCTCCTTCGTAGAGGGAGACCCGAGCCAAGAAACGTTTCGTTGTCATCGTCACATCTTCAGCTGCAAAGCTCTCGCATTGGACGCCGAAGAATATATTAAAAAAAAAGGAAAAGTACAAACCGCTACGAAAAGGCCCTAACGTGTGACATCTCATGCAATCCCCGACGGATTTTAAACAGTATGTTTCAGAAATTTGAACCTTATTTATCGCAAGTAGCCCCACTAAACAATATTCCACGCAGCCGTAAAACGACGGGAAATTTTGACACACAGCTTTAAGCAAGAGACCATTGGACCATTGCCTCTGCACCCTCCCTCCCCCTCCCCCCCCCTTTTTTTTTGCCAACCGTTGCACTGACGACCAACAGAAAAAGATCACTTCGGGAATTGTCTCCCAGGGTCGCTCTCGCAATGTTCTTCCCAGCACCGCTTGAAAAACTATGCCGGCAAGAACCAATGACGACACCCGAACATCTACGACTATAAATACGCATCTAATATAAAAATAACGAAAGACTGAAGATAAGAAGAAAAACAAATGCTGCCGTTAAGTAGTTCTGCAGGGGGGCCTATGCGCTCCCTTCAAGCTTCCTTTAGCAAACAGCCGTATAGCCACAACTCTATTGTGGGATGGTTTCGGGGATGCTAAAAAAACGAATAAATACAAACAAAACGTTTGTGGAAGTATAACGGAGCAGGGGATGGTGCTCACATATAGGTGGCAATAGAGCAAAGACGGGAACGCGGTAGCGAATGGCGACGCAATAAAACACCCAGCGGGCCATTAAGCCCGGAGACCCCCCGCCGGCAGGCGAAAGGGCCTATACACTTCACACGGCGAGTGTCACGCACTACGGCACTAGTGGCTCAGGGTGGGTGCGTTTCGGAAGCGAAGTGATTCGGCGTGAATGGCGGTCAATAGAATTTTCATGGCGAGATGATGTTTCCAAGCAGTTTAAATCTTTCGAACTTTCCAGCAAAGATATCCATTGGCAAGAAACTACACTGGAGTTTCACGATGCCAAACGCTCCTGAAAAGGAAGGTTATTGGCATCCGAAACTTGAATATACGAAGGATGAATCTGGGAAGCACGAGGCTACAAAATGCATGGTGAACTGGATAATAGACTAGACCTGTAAAGCACCTATGCTCGTCGCTCCATTGTCCCTCGTTGGTGCCACCTGGAAGGGTGGGGCACTTGCAGTCTCCCAGCAGTCGCACTCACCTAGAAACCCGAACACTGCTGCGACCAATGATATCTAGTAGTTTTCATTGCTATAGCATTTTATCCCTACCTTTGTCAGGCGCCTTCTTCAAGCATTTGCTTCCTTTCTACTCAGCTTTTCTGCCCTTTCCCCTTTCCTCGAGTGCAGAGGAGCCAACAGCGGACAGTAGATTTAGTGAACCTCTCTAATCTGTTCAATAAAGATGCCGAATATGTTTTTTTTTCGTTTATTCCCACTTGCGCTGCTGGGATAGTGGCACTTGACACGAAATTAGATGTAATCAATTTCACAAGATTATGTTCCCTTTCCGTTACCCCCATTCCATTGTATACACTGCTTTGTCGTCCGTCTTCTTGCGTTGTCCCGTGCTAACTATTGCTCGGTTTCGACTCTGCTACGTACAGCCAGCTCATGTCAACGCTCTCATTCAACCTTGCTGCCTTTAATTTTTTATTTTCTCTATCTCTCTCTCTCAAGGAATGAAAAGGAAATGAAACGGGATTCTAAATACAACGGCAAGCGATCGTAAAGTGACCGTCAGTTTCAATTCTCATCGCTGCGAACTGCATGTAAGCGTGCACATCTGCGGCATTCGGATGAAAGCGACACTTCAGCATCACTCACAGTTGGACACTCTCTCATCCCGCGGGACACGTCTGATCTCGTTAGCGAGCGGCCACCAGGTGGTGTTCCCGTCGCCACTCTCCCCAAAAGTGAGACGAATCACCCCTTTTTATCCCCGAGAGATCAGCCCCTCGCGATTTCGACCTCTCCCGAAATGGGATTACAGAAAGCGGTCACCACTGGGTGCAGAGAACGGCTTTACTCGGCAGATCGATCTGACTGGAGCCGAAAGCCCTCTTTAGAAGTGCTCGAGTTGCAGTAGTTGTTAGGCGGAATAGCGTTGAGCGCGTCTCCTTTCAGTGTTTCGGCGGTAAAATAAGCGAAGATGTAACGCTTTGTGGCGGAAAAGACGGAAAGGGACGTAGACATTATAGCACTGCACGGGCTCGGGCTTACCCGAAAGCCCGGGCCCGGCCCGGCTCGTGGGCCGGGCTCGGGCGGGCAGCCCAACGTAAAAACGGGCCCGGCCCGGGCTGAAAAAATCGGCCCGTGCAGTGCTCTAGTAGACATTCATACACAACATGTAAACAGCACCGACGCTCAAGTTTTATATGGAAGCAGCATTATAGTATAGCACGTTTTTACGACAAAAACAAATCAAGACCTTAATTAGCACTAATGTTCGTCAATGAGTTCGTAGGTTTCCACAGACTTTATGACCATAAAGACCAAAATCTCTAGGTAATAACAAGCAGTGGCTTCAGTGAAAGGCCTTTCATACAGTAGACTGAATAGAGTTTATTCGATGTAGACTGAATAGAATTTCTTCGATGCGCCTGTAACGTTGTTTTCTAAACACTTGCTCAGCTCTGCTGACTGATGTCGGCAGAATGAGTAAGCGCGTTTTATAGCCGCTGCTCGGTGAGGATTTGAGATTCTCGTAGAATATTTGAGATTAAAACCGAATTTCTGCAACCGTTGTTCAGTATTTGACTTATTTTTTCTATCGTGTGCAACATATTGTCACCTGTAGTAGTGGGCATAGGGCAAGCGCAGAGGCGCAAGAAGAAAGAAGTGCGCGTGCTAACCGCTCCGCTCGATAGCTGCCTCTCGCTGCCGTTTTCGCCAGAGCTCCAGCCGCTCCCAATAAACGTCGTCAGCCCCTTTTGAAGACCCGTGGCAAAGTGGTGGAGGTGCTGGGTATTTATCACTCATGCCACAGACTCCTCCTGGGAGCAGAAGCACCAGCCCTGTGTTAGTCGATACTCCCGTCCATCGGACCAGCCGCAGGATCCGGGGACTGCCCCCTGAAGACACCGTAGTGCTTCAGACTACCTCAACCGGTATGGAACGTGCAATGACGAACCGGTATACACTTCAGAACCCGCTGGCGCCGAAGTCGTTCCATGGCGACATCTTCGAAGACGTCGAAGACTGGATGACCGACTTCGAGCGCGTCGCCGAATACAACGAATGGGACGACGCGACTAAACGTAGGAATGTCTACTTTTGCCTCGAGGACGGCGCGCGTACATGGCTTCAAAACCGTGAGGAGCAACTGACGTCGTGGCGCGAGTTCCGCCGTCATCTACTGGACACTTACGCCAGTCCTGATCGCCGCGAACGAGCCGAACGAGCAATTCAGGTCCGCGTCCAGCTTCCCAACGAAAGCGTTACCGCGTTCGTTGAAGATATGACGCGCCTCTTCAGACGAGCAGACCCTGGAATGACCGAGGACAAGAAGTTGCGTCACCTGATGCGAGGGGTGAAGGAGCAGCTCTTCGCTGGTCTGGTGCGCAATCCTCCGCAGACTGTCGCCGAATTTCTATCCGAGGCGGTCAGTATGGAGAAGACGCTTCAGCAGCGCTCTAACTTTTACGAGCGGCAAGTGAACGCGACTACGGACATGTCCACGGCCATCGGAAGCCACAATGACAACCTTCGAGACCTCATCCGCACCGTTGTGCGCGAAGAGATACTGAAGGTTTACGGCACCCCACAAGCCACGGTGAGCTCCATTGCGAGTGTAATAAGAGATGAAGTGCACCAAGCGCTCCGGTCCACCGTTCCTTTTTCTAACACCGCGCCTGCACCTTCTGTACACCACCGTGCGACCTACGCAGAAGTCTTGCGACAGCCTGCTTCGTCCCCGCCGCTGTTTGTTCAAGCCGCTCATCCGGTTGCACTCCCACCAGCCCAACCGGTGCCATACATCGAGGAACGACGCACGCCTCCACCGTTTCCCCATGCCGCTTCTCCGGTTGTGCTTCCGCAAGAGCGACCAGTGCATTACGCCGATGATCGACGCATGCCCCCTCGGAAGTCAGAGGTTTGGCGCACTCCGGATCGCCGTCCTCTGTGTTTCCACTGTGGTGAGGCAGATCATTTGTACCGCCAGTGCCCATACCGACGCCTCGGGTTGCGGGGCTTTTCTGCCTATTCGCCGCCACCCCGACTGGGCCAACGACCTCGGGACATTGAGGATTATCTGGCTCAGCAACGCATGCCACCGCCTACCGGGCGGCAGTCACGCTCGCCGTCGCCAAGGCGATTTTCACCATCGCCCCAGCGGTATTCGAGCGGACGGTCGCCAAGTCCCCGCCGGGAAAACTAACTACAGCGACCTTTGGGGGCGAGGCCGCTGGCAGTCGACGCGCTGAAGACCTCCGATCGACGCGAGTAAACAAGGGTACCGGTACGCCATCAACTGAACGGAATGACCGGCTTTCGCTCGACATACCGGTGGTGATCGACGGTTACGCGGTTAGCGCTTTAGTGGACACCGGAGCGGACTATTCTATATTAAGCGGGAAGATGGCGACGTTTCTGAAGAAAGTAATTACACCTTGGCATGGCTCGCAGATTCGTACGGCTGGCGGTCACGTCGTTACTCCACTGGGAACCTGCACGACAAGAGTTCGGATTCGAGGATCGACATTCGTGGCGAGTTGCCTTGTCCTACGCGAATGCTCCCGCGACGTCATTCTCGGAGTTGACTTCCTGCAGGAATACGGCGCTGTTATTGACTTACGGGGCGGTGTAGTCACCTTCTCAGCCGACCAAGCAATCGACGCAAACGACGACAATCGACGTGATGACGCGCTACGTGTTTCCGCCGAAAGTGTTACGCTTCCTCCACGAGCCAGTGTTCTAGTCGAAGTGATGTGCGGTGGAATGCGCGAAGGTGGAGTGGTCGCAGAAAGTAACTTAGCGCATCTACTGACACAAGGTGTTTGTGCGGCCAGGAGTGTGCTACAGCTTCGTGATGGCCGATCTAAGTTGCTAGTCACCAACTTTAGTAATGAGCATCGACACCTCTTCCGCGGTACTTCGATAGCGTTTGCCGAAGAAGTGGAACACGTAGCTGAATGTTTTGCCCCTGAACCAGTGAGGCTGGCTGACAAGTCACTGGGCACCGTCGACATTAATCCCGAGTTATCTAACGACAAACAGGCAGCACTGCACGAGCTCTTGCTTGAATTCAGGGCATGCTTCGCAAGCTCGTCTAAGGTACGCCAGACTTCGGTTACAAGGCACCGGATCATCACATGCGACGACGCACGCCCGATACACCAGCAGCCTTACCGCGTGTCGGCAAAGGAACGCGCGGCGATTCGTACGCAAGTACAAGAGATGCTTGAAGATGGCGTGATCGAACCTTCCAACAGCTCATGGTCGTCTCCGGTCGTTCTTGTCAAAAGAAAGACGGAACGCTACGCTTTTGCGTCGACTACCGGAAGCTCAACAACGTAACTAAAAAGGACGTGTACCCACTGCCACGTATCGACGACTCGTTAGATAGACTGCGGCGTGCCCAGTACTTTTCGTCACTCGATTTGAAAAGTGGATACTGGCAGATCGAGGTAGATGAACGAGACCGCGAGAAAACTGCCTTTGTGACTCCCGACGGCCTTTACGAATTTCGAGTGCTCCCTTTCGGTTTGTGTTCAGCCCCAGCAACTTTCCAGCGCATGATGGATACTGTCCTCGCTGGATTGAAGTGGCAGACTTGCCTTGTGTATCTTGACGACGTAGTTGTCTTTTCTGAAACATTTGAGCAACATCTTCATCGCCTGCGGCATGTGCTAGAAGCGCTCCGATCGGCTGACCTCACGCTTAAACCAGAGAAGTGCCACTTCGGTTATGAAGAGCTCAAGTTTCTCGGACACGTCGTCAGCGCCAAAGGAGTTCGACCCGATCCCGACAAGCTTGCCGCTGTAGCAGCTTTTCCTCTTCCTGCCGACAAGAAGGCCGTCCGACGCTTCCTGGGCTTGTGCGCGTATTATCGCCGCTTCATCGACAACTTCTCGAAGATTGCGGAACCCCTGACTCGCCTTACCAGGGATGACACGCCATTTGCCTGGACGAATGAGCAACAAGCGGCCTTCGCTGAACTACGCCAACGCATGCAGTCAGCACCCGTCCTGGCACATTTCGACGAAGAGGCTGACACCGAGGTGCATACTGACGCCAGCAACATCGGCCTTGGCGCAGTACTCGTCCAACGTCAAGACGGCATTGAACGAGTAATAGCCTATGCTAGCCGCTCGCTGTCCCGTGCCGAGGCGAACTACACTACTACAGAAAAAGAGTGTCTCGCGGTCGTCTGGGCGATCACGAAGTTTCGCCCTTATCTCTACGGCCGTCCCTTCAAAGTGGTGACAGACCACCATGCTCTATGTTGGTTGGCGAACATACGCGATCCTTCAGGACGGCTGGCACGGTGGAGCTTGCGGCTACAGGAGTTCGACGTCACCATAGTTTATAAGTCTGGCCGCAAGCACGAAGACGCCGACACGTTGTCGCGTGCTCCCGCCGAATCTTTCAGTCGACAGTCAGAGGACGACGACGGCTTCCTGGGCGCCCTTACTACGTCGGACTTGGTCAAATCGCAGCGTGACGACGCTGAAATTCGACCTCTCATCGACCACTTAGAGGGCCGTGATACAACCATACCACGCCATCTACGTCGCGTCTTGACGTCCTTCTGTCTACGAGACAATGTGCTGTACAAGAAGAACGCCCGCCCGAATGATCGAGCCTACCTCCTAGTAGTTCCCAAAGACTTGCGGGACGATATTCTTTTCGCTTGCCACGACGAGCCTACATCTGGCCACCTCGGCTCCTCACGAACGCTTGCTAGAGTGCGCGAGATGTATTACTGGCCCGGACTTTCAGCAAGCGTCAAGCAGTATGTGAAAGGCTGCCGTGAATGTCAGCGACGAAAGTCACCACCCCTGAAGCCCGCCGGGTTATTGCAACCCATTGAACCACCTCATAAGCCATTCGACCAAGTCGGCTTGGACATTCTTGGGCCTTTTCCTCTGTCAACCGACGGCAACAAGTGGGTGATTGTCGCCACTGACTATTTAACCCGCTATGCCGAGACAGAGGCGCTCCCACGAGCCACGGCTTCTGAGGTAGCGCAGTTCTTCATGTGTCACATTGTATTGCGCCATGGTGCCCCAGCCACTGTTATCACAGATAGAGGAACGGCGTTCACGGCACAGCTCACGGACGAAATTTTTCAACTAAGCAACACCAGGCATCGAAAGACGACCGCTTACCATCCGCAGTCCAACGGCCTTACGGAGCGATTAAACAAGACCATCACAGACATGATCTCTATGTACATCGACGTCCAGCACAAAACATGGGATCGTATCCTGCCTTATGTGACCTTCGCGTATAATACCGCCGTACAAGAAACAACGCGCTTCACACCATTTCGCCTTGTCTACGGCCGCGAAGTACAGACGATGCTGGACGCTATGCTTCCGTGCCACGACGCCGAGAACCTAACTACTGACGCCGAAGAATTTGCTCAGCGCGCTGAGGAGGCTCGCCAGCTCGCGCGGCTGCACATCGGTGAGCAGCAACACGCAGATGCACGGCGCTATAACATCCGTCACCGGCAAGTGCGCTACAGTCCCGGCGACCAAGTGTTGGTGTGGACCCCTGTTCGCCGCCGTGGCCTTTGTGAAAAGTTGCTCAGCCGGTATTTTGGCCCGTACAAAGTGCTGCGCCGCATTAGTGACGTGAACTATGAAGTCGTTCCTGACAGTGCGGCGCAAACACGGCGCCGACAACCACCTAGTTCTGACGTAGTTCACGTCGTACGCATGAAGCCTTACGTTGCGCGTTAGTGATTTTTACGCGCCCATTTGCACCTAATGCACTTACCTCTTCGTTTCTAGAGAGGTAGAGAATTGTTTCTAGCTACGCTGCTGTAGCTCTCGCTGTGTTCTGTGCGCGAGCATCTTCATTGAGCGTGTGTTTTTTTTTGTTGTTTTTTTTTTTTCCTTTCCCACACCACTTCTTGAGCATCGAGCCGATGCTCTTTCCGAGGAAGGGGGGAAATGTCACCTGTAGTAGTGGGCATAGGGCAAGCGCAGAGGCGCAAGAAGAAAGAAGTGCGCGTGCTAACCGCCCCACTCGATAGCTGCCTCTCGCTGCCGTTTTCGCCAGAGCTCCAGCCGCTCCCAATAAACGTCGTCAGCCCCTTTTGAAGACCCGTGGCAATATTCCAGCCAAATCGGTTAAGTGGCTGCCCAACTTGAGATTTGCTTCATGCCGTTGTGCCTGCATTTAGATGAGAGCTCTTGCCAGTGTGCAAAATTTCTGGGTGTGGTTTGGGGCCCCCTTTTTTTTTTTGCGGAGGGGAAGAAGTCAAAACTCCAGAAAAAATAAGGGGGGGGGGGGATGAAAGAAAAAGAAAAAGAAAAAGAAATAAACAGATCACACGCCTGATGTCCATCCATTTAAGCGAATCTTCCTTTGTTTCGGCAACACGTGCTGTATGCAATGAGCTGGTCTCTTTATTAACACTATGATGACAGATGGGGAGTGAATTGTCTCACCCACCACTCTAAAATAATTTACACCCTTAAATGTGAATAAGAGCAACTGTGTCTACCACTCACACCCTTATATACCACGTTAACTGATTTTGACACATTTACGCCTTCATTCACTCCTTAGAGTATAAATTATTTCACAGTGTAGCTTTACTCAACATTAAAAAAATGTTGAATTCTAAGACACGGCGTGCTTGACCTTGTAGAAACGCGCCACCGTACGATGAGAACCGCGCAGCGAATTTTGGGCACGAACACGTCTCGCAGCTTCCAATACCGGTGTCACACGGTCACTTTTCGATCGCGATTGATAATGATCGCTGATACACGGTTCAACAATTCCGATAGAGTTTAGGTGAGCTAAAACGCACCAGTGGTCGTTAACGGGTCCAAAGCACTTATCATATGTGTCTAGTATGCTGCACAAATTGGAGTACAAAGCTAATCTTTTTTCAATAAAAAAATGTCACAGTTTCG
Source organism: Dermacentor silvarum (assembly GCF_013339745.2). Lineage (NCBI taxonomy): Eukaryota > Metazoa > Arthropoda > Arachnida > Ixodida > Ixodidae > Dermacentor > Dermacentor silvarum. The sequence goes on from NC_051160.1 coordinate 12,888,009, forward strand.
CCCTAAGGGGTGAAGCAATGAATGCGATAGCAACACAGCAATGTCAGACGAAGTAAGGTGAGCGGCTTTGGTAGCAATATTAATTGTAGTAAAAATGAGCTGATTAAGTAAGCAGGTGTGCTGCGGCGTAAGTAGACCGACGTGAAGACAGACTCGATGACCACGAGAAGGCGCGTGCGAAACGGTGATGTTGATGAGAAGCGCTTCCCGTGGGCAGCGCGTGCGAAGGGACACACCTGTAGTGCTGCACTGCCGATCCGGGCAGCATTGCATGTGTAGCGTGCGTTGGAAAATGTGGCCCGACTATTACTAACTGAATGAACAAGCGTGGTGTGAGCGCGCACAAACAAACACGAATAGATCACACTGAATGACTGCAGACAACGACTGTCAAAACGCTGGCAGCGAGCGCATACACCGCCGCGGGCGAAGGTACGTGCGGTCTATCGCTTCAACGGAAACGGGGCGGCGAATGCACGGCGCATAAAGGTCAGAGCCGTGTGGATATAAGAGACGGTGCGGGTGAGCGAGCGACGAGCGCGGTTGTTGGCAGAGTAGAAGTGCGCCCCCCACCCCCCCCCTCGCGCTCCCTCCGGCGCTGGCTTCCCGCTTCCTTGCTTACGCGTGGGTGATTGAGTGCGTTCGCTCTCCGTGATAGCGCGCGTCCCCGCACGCTTCCGCTCGGGCATACGGTGCGCTGCGAAGATATTATCTATAGGGAACCTCACGGCGACGGCGACGACGACGACGACGGCGACGGCAGAAATCCGGTTGAAGTGTCCATATAATTGCTATCGCAATGAAATATTGTCACGTAGTAACACCACAGAGACTGACACCACTGTCCACAATCCCAGCAGTGACTTCACCAGTGATTGACATCGTACGCGTTTCCCGACTGACTGCCTTATAATTCGAACACTCATTCAACACACTAATATGCACCGAGACGGTACTTCCGCCGCAGGGAGTTAATGTTACGTAGTAGTTTGTGCCGCTATAGAAACACGTTACTAGGAGAAGAGGAAGATGATGCGGCGCTGACATCATAGTGTTTCTCAGTGTAATATAGTGAGAAACTCTATGGCTGACATCGATCAGTGGTATCGCTTTGCTTGTACTTTAGAGCTACGCGTTATCCTTGTAATATATATACCCTGTACACATTCTTCCCCGCAATAATACTATCTCATTTGTCTGCCGATTGTCTGGATACGGATCGAGCAAAAATCGTGGTCGAAAGTGGCCGTGTGACACCGATACAAGTTCATCGTGAGCAAATCATGAGGTCAAAGATGCGTGCACCCACATTTTATACGTAAATTGTAGCTAAAAGGTACGGAGTAACGCGCAAAGCGTCTCAAAGCGCCGGTACGAGGGAATTTCGAAGTTCGTGGCCTTTTTAGGCATGCGTACGCGTGGACCAATGGTTAGAGCATCGATATTCTGTGCCGGAGGAACAGGGTTTGAAACACACCATCGAAAATGTAATTCCTTTGCGTATGTAGTACGTATATGTTGTGGCAAGATTTCCACGAGACGACCGTATTTCGAGAGGGGCAAAATGCGAAAATGCAGCGGTGTATCGTGCATTGGGTGAGTGTTGAAAAAAACCCGTGGTGGTCAAAATTAATCTCCGATCCCTCACTACGGCTTGCCCTATAATCCTGTCGTGGTTTTGACAAATAAATCCCCAGAATTTATTAATTCAATGAGTTGCGGGAGTGCTCTGCGTTCTGGTGTGCTCTTGCAGTAACCAGCCGGTTAGGTGGACTGAAAATACTTCTAAACAGGCTATCGCTTTAAAATTCATCGCGAATGTGTGCCACTCTGACAACCGAAAGGCAGCAGCAGTTGCTGAACGGTGGAATTCAGCCACGGACTCCATCAAATAGAGCAGCAGTTATTGGAGCGCGGTCGTGGCCGGCTGTTCTATAGTGACGTCTCCCACGCAGGTGCGCAGCCGTGCAAACTCCTAGCCGCCATTTTCATATAAAATAACGCCACATAGGAATTAGAACTACCAAATTTACAAAATGAGGCATAACCGAATCGCTGAAGTCACTGTTTTATTGCAGTGTATTCCCAGCTGACCTGCAACGTGGAGTCAGTATAAGGCCGACGTGAGGAAGGAAAATTACAAACTACTAGTTGAAAAAAAAGCGAGCATGTAAATTGCGTTCGATTCTAATAAAATGAACTTCTAATGAAACAGACGCATGGTAACTAATTTTATAATCATTGATATCAACGATGTCATGCATCGTCGACGACGCAGTGCACTGAACATTTGCCAAGTAGATCATGTGGACTCGCTGAAATGGGACCAACTGATAACACGTTAAGCTTAATGGCGATTGTATTCATGTAGTCAAAAACAGAAACAAAAATAAACACATGTTCACGTCGGGTTTGCAGTTCAAGTGTGAGCGTTATGATTACGAAACAAGACTATCGCGACGCGCCTCTCAAAATTAAGGTTCTGTGTGCTGACTGGGTCATGTGATCTACCAATCAAAACAAAGTGATTGCAGGAGATATCACGTCTATGGTGATTGCGTTCATAGCCCCGAGAACAGAGAAAAAAAAAAAAAACTAAGCACACACAAAGATTCACGCGACGATTCAAGCGTGAGAACTATAGGTCACCTTAAATTAACAATGACGTGGCAGTCCACGGATGCCGACGAACTTGAGAAGCACAACAGCAGTCTTCTCTGTATAAAATAAGGGCCGCCGTTCTAAACAACCCGTTACGTGCCCGCACACGTCCTTGATGGTGACGTCCCTCTCACTGCTGCGCGCTTGAAGAAAATGGCCGGGGCAGCCGGACTGACGTGCACTCTAGAGAAGCGTCCACGCCGATCCGTCTATCAGGGGAAAGGGTCCCCGTACTTGTTCACCATCGCAGTCTGCACGGCCTTGAGCATTTCCAACTTCCCGAAGCGGACGTGCATTCCACTGGCGTCGAAACTCCTCTCTTCGTCATCCTCACCCAAGTCTTCGAAGACGACGCACTTGTCGCCCCCGTAAGCCTTGAGCATCTCGTCAATCTGCGAGCACACATTGAATCAAATGCGCATAGATCGACCTCACTACGTGTTTCACTAGGCCAACCGCTGCATTGCATTCCCAGGAATTTTAAACATTGCTCCTGAGGTCGTTTGTTGAACTTCACGGAAATGCACAACGTAACTGAATGCGCGGCATATTAAAAAAATATAATATTTCAGAAACCCGCTTGAATTTCAACAACTTTGTGTTAGCATCGTCGATAGGATACGCTCTTTTATTATCATGCGCATTTACGGCTCTTAGCGGTACTGCCCGATGTCTTTGCTGAGTGATACCAGTGTTTCGGTTAGGATTAAAACACAGAAACGTTACGATTAAGTGCCGTAAATACGCATGTTATTAGAAGAGCACAACCTCTCGACGTTGCTAACTGGAAGTTGAAATTTAGGCGGCTTTCTGAAATATCATTTTTGAAATTGCTGCCCATCAAGTTACGCTGGGGCATTGTGGGGAAGTTAAACAATGACCACAGGGGCAATGTTCAAGATTCCTGGGTATGACTTTCATACACACCCACGCTGAAGCGCTGCTTTAGGGAGGCGACATCTACCAAAGTACTGCAACTATTCTCAGTCATAACTCTAATCTGACTTAGTAAAACAAAGAACATCCCTTATACTTCAGGCTCAATCAGGCGCAGACTCACCAGAATCATACACAGTCTGGCTTGCTTCCACTCAAACCCACCAAGATCAGACCCAACCTGGCCCTTATCAAGCTCAAGATCACCATAAGTAAGACCTTGCCGAACTCGTTCTGATTCACACACACACACACACACACACACACAAAAAAAAGACTCTGGCTGGCTTACACTCGAGCTCACCAAGGCTCGAAGAAGCACCTGCTTACTCAAACTGGAAGAATAATGACACTTCAGCCTTAATCACGGACACATAAGAGTAAGATTCAGTCAACCTCTCACTAATTTTCGTGGACTAAAGGCACTTAAAATCAATCACAATACAGAGTTACTTGAATAAGCCCCGAACTCACACAAGGTCCGAGTCACTGCAACACACTCTGAATTCAGGGGCGGATCCAGGTTTTTTCTGAGGGGGGGGTCAGCTTCTGTCAATGATGATGATGATGATGATAGTAGCCTTTCTCATTTACCTAAATTCACCGTTTGTGCTCACGATAAACCCGCGTTTTATACGTCTAGAGCAACACCTGAAGCCCACCGTGGTGGCTCAGTCAGCTCAGGCGTTGCGCTGCTGAGCACGAGATCGCGGGCTCAAATCCCGGCCGGGGCGGCCGCATTTCGATGGAGGCGAAATGCAAAAACGCCCGTGTGCTTGCGTTGTAGTGCACGTTAAAGAACCCCAGGTGGTCAAAATTAATTCGGAGCCTTCCACTACGGCGTGCCTCACAATCAGAACTGGTTTTGGCACGTAAAACCCCAGAAAGAGGAAGAAGACCTCTGGCGAAGCCAGATATCGGTTTCTCCGAGCTTATAGGAAAAGGACGTTACCCAATACAGCCATTTGCTTGGCGGCTGTGCCTGATAATACATGGTGTTCAAAACTAAGCTTTTTGCATTTCTTATAATTAGGCACGGGGAGGCACGCGAAGACCACCTTTGCAAATAAATTAGGTAGCCAGGGGGGCACAAAGTGAGATGATGATAATCACTGTGAGCAGCCCAATTAACTAAAGTTGAACAATTATTTTTTGTCGACTGCAGTAAGTGGGTATGTTTGTATTGAAAACTTAGAGGCAGTCGTGTTTCTTACTGCAGTAAATAAAAAGTTAATTATTCAATTTTAGTCAATTCGGCTGCTGACAGTGATAATTATCATCTCACTTTGTGTCCCCCTGGCCACATAATTATATGCGCAGGTGGTCTTCATGTGCCTCCCAGAGCCTAATTTTAAGAAAACCATAATGCTTAATTTTGAACACCCGGTATATCTAGCCTGTATTTTTTCTTAAAATAAAATTTGGTATGATCTGTTGCAGGTTCGTTATAAATCCGTAAGCACGGGTCCGTCTTTGGAGTTCTATTGGGACACCTTGTTTTCCTTAAGGAGATTTTTTGTGTTCGGCTGGGACACCTTCGTTTGCTTTGGAGCTCCAACGCGGCAACCACTACGCTGGTTGTTTCCATACACGGTGATTTGCATATCGTAGACTCACGACGCCACCTACAAGAAGAACTATGTGGTGTAGTAGCCGAGAGCGCGAGCCAGCGTCTTCATGTTTTGTTTCCCACGCGACGCCATCCTTGGCCCGCGCGCTGGCGTTGGCCGCTGACGTTTCGCTCCCCCACTTCGCAGCCGCTGCTCGAGACTTCGCCCCGCTCCGCGAGAACGCCCACTCAGATAAACGACTCCAGCGGCTTTGACCCTACTATGCTTAATGTACGGCAATAAAACTGCGAAGTTACAATGAAAAACTTGTAGTGTACGAACGGTACTGTGCTCGTACTGGATATTGTCAACGTGTAACTGTGATCACAATGAGTGCTACAGTTAAAAAAAGTTGCCCGTGCGTAGTTCTTAGTATAGCTGTTAGTTATGATTTATACAGGGTTTGTCCGAAAAGTAATGTCAGTGAGTCGATTAAAAAGAAATTATTGATCAGATCGGTACAACACAACAAAATGTTTCAAAATAGGCTCCTCCTGCGTCATTACATTGCCTCTAGCGAGATTTCTAACCATCGAAGGCGTCACGGTAGGCCTCCTTAGGAATGTCCCTTATAGCCTTGGTGCAAGCGTCTTCGACTTTGCCAACTGTCGTGAAATGACGTCCTTTCATGGGAATTTTCAAGCGCAGAAAGAAGAAGCCTGGGAGAGCCACGTCAGGACTGTAGGATGGCTGGGGAAACGTTGGCATCTTTCAATCGGCCATGAAGCAGGTCACGAGGAAGGCGGTGCAGGCTGCATGGTGCGTTGTCATGGTGAAGTTTTCAATCGCCCCCGATATCAGGCCGGGTGCGATGGATCCTTCGTTTGAGTCGCTTGAGCACTTTCACGTAAAATTTGGCGTTCAGGGTTGTGCCATGGGGTACAAACTCATGGTGGACAAGGCCACTGATGTCAAAGAACACAATCAGCATGGTCTTGACCTTTGACTTGCTAATTCTGGCCTTCTTGGGCGAGGGGACGCCGAGCTGTGCCACTTGGCACTTTGCCTTTTTGTTTCGGGGTCGTATTCAAACACCCAAGTCTTGTCACCTGTGATGACATTGTCCAAAACGTGGGGGTCACTTTCGCACAAGTCCCAAACCTCCTGGCACGTTTCAACTCGGCTCGATTGTTGGTCGTCCATTGACATTTTGCGCAAGATCCTCGTGCACACTTTTCGCATCTGAAAATTTTTCGTCAAAATCTCGTGAACGGTACTTTTTGGAATGTTTACTGTCTGTGCCAGTAAACGGACACTCAAACGAGGGTCTAAGTACAAAAGATATCTCGCGCGCGTCACATTTTCGTCGGTGATGGTCATTGATGGCGGTACAGCGCGGGCTTCATCGCTGACCTCTTCACAACCTTCTAAAAAGGCCTTGTGCCCCCGGTAAACTTGACGGTCTGACAAACAATTATCACCAAAAGCTGTCTTTATCATAGGAAAAGTTTCCACTGCAGACTTGCCGAGTTTCACACAAAACTCGATTGCAATCCTTCGTTCTAACGAGCGCTGCATTAAGGCTTGCACGGTAAATGAAAATGAGTTGACGAAAAACCTTGTCCTTACTCTCCAGATGGTCGCAGACGACTGAGCGACCGCGCGTGCGTAAGCTGACTTCCCCCTCCACCAATCCCAACTGGTCTTAGCGCGCTGCGACGTATAGTCGCTTAACAATATAATCACTGACATTACTTTTGGGACAAACCCTGTATATGAACATTTCAGCAAGTGATCTCTTTCATTAAGCAGGTTGGTCGCGGAACCGATGACAGCCAATGAGGCAACCGATGGCACCCCAAGGGGCAACTAAGTTGATCAGGCGCGAAGGCGCTGGCACGGACATCGGCGTGCTTGGCAAAAGAGACGTCCCCTCGTTCATTCTACGCCACCCACGGGACGAATAAGGCACCACCGGCGCCAGGAGGTCCAAGATGTTCATGAGAAAAAATAACTACGGCAACTTCGCGACAGCACACCCCGACGGAATACAACTAAGCTTGTGAGCGAGCTAGCTTTACTTCTACATGGCTGATATCACTGGTACTCACGAAAAATACTTTTGAAGAATGCTGGTGGCCATATTTTTTGCGACAGGGCCATCCCCCTGTCAGCGAGGGGGCGATGCAGAAATCTGAGGGGGGGGTCAGGACATCCGGACATCCCCCCTGGATCCGCGCCTGCTCTGAATCAAACTTATGTGAATTTCGACTCAACTCGACTCACTCCAATTCATACTTTCACTTAAGTATGCTTTCCGAGCCGCAACACGACTCAATCGGGCTCAGACGGGCCTAGTCGAATTTATCGGGTCCAAGTGAGTCACCGAGCGAGTAAGCTTCGCCGCCGAAGGCGAATTATCGATTTCGCTAGCGAAGTTTAGCATCGTTTACTTTACGACAACCTGCCTAGTAGCAGATGTGCAGTCACAAACGTGAGTTCATAAGTCGCGATTAAGACATTCAATCGATTAATCGCAGGTTAAAAGTAAACTGCAACGAAATGTTCGACCCAATAAAAAGCCTTGCTTCAAATAGTTTAGATATACAGCAACCTCTGTACAAAATTTTGCGTTTCAAATACCAGTGTACGCGTCAGAATGCTGGAGCCAAAAGACGTTTCGGATATCGAAACTAAGAAGAAAGTACCATTACTACAGTTCACCATGACGCATGACCCAGAATGTTGCAAACCAGAGCAGGTCCATGTCATGCCTTGCGAGATTCAGTGGCGTTCTCGGGATGCTGTATATCTCAGAGGCGACGCGGTGGACTTTGCATTAGGTTCGCTAACCACAAGCTGTACGCGTCGTCCACTATGGCACTATTTAATTACTGTTTATTAGGACAATCGGAAATTACCAGCCCTGCAGCTTAGTCAATATTGCCTAAACTCTACACACTACTCACTCACAACCAATTTAGCTAAACTGCAATGTTGTAGTGGGCGTTTGAAAGTCGATCAGTAGCCTACAGTCACAATTTTCTTTTTCGCCAGACTTATTCATTGGGGCCACATCGTCTCGAAGGTGATTTACCTTGTATGCCAGCGTGTCGTTTGTGTCGTATGCAAACAAGGTCAACAAGTCGCCGTTGCGAAGGTGGTGCCAGAAGTGTGTATGCGTCGTATTGTCGAAGTGATAGCTGGTGTTTTTCGCTTCAACCGGGTATCGGTCTTTGCTGTCCTTGGTGGTGAACTGCACACATAGGGGCGCCAAGCAGAACGAGACATTGAGACGGAATTGAGGGAAGCGCAGTCGAGGACGGCATATGACTAGGTGGGGTGATGAAGTTAGGAAATTCGCAGGCGCAAGTTGGAATCAGCTGGCGCAAGACAGGGGTAATTGGAGATCGCAGGGAGAAGCCTTCGTCCTGCAGTGGACATAAATATAGGCTGACGATGATGATGATGATGATGACGCACACAGCACAGCAGAGGCGTAGAGGCATTCGGAGGCCGTTATGCCGACTGCCGAATACCTCCCTTCAAAACGAGACATACCAGCTACTAGTGCACTAATTATTTTGCATTACGAGTGTCATAGCGAAAAAAGTGTGTGCTCGTGTGTGCGTGTGGGAGAAACCGGTCACGTGGTAGAGGGAGACAGGCGTTAGAATAAGTGCGTTTAGCTTTTCTCTATCTCCTGACAACGATAGCGCATTGAAATCAACTAAATGAAGCATAGCCCCATGACCTGTCATTTTTGTCATTATTCTATTTTTAATGGCCTTTCTTTTAAGGTAGCGGCTAAGTTTGCAATGTAGCGCGAATGACTTGGCCAAGTCCAAGTACTAATGCAGCGTTTATGTGGATATGAACTTATCGAACGCCTCATTGGCTGACCGATGTACTGTAACTGTGTCCGCGACCGACCAACTGGCTGACCGACTGACGGACTTATCGAGAAATCAACCGACAGACTGGCAGACTGACTCAGCGTCATCATTCCCACATCAAGCGCGTACATTGCGGTGTGAAGGTGCACTAACGAGTTCCGACACAACTCGATTAAATTGAACATACCTCACCTTTTTAGCTAGAATATAATGTAAATAGCTTTCCTTGTTATTTATAGTTGGCTACAATTTACAGCTTATAAAAGGAGTATTGTAAAATAAAGGGAGTTGGTAATACATTTCTACAAACATGTCATCAATCTTTTTCCGCTACTTACGTCATGTGCTCACATATTTTTTTAAAACGTTTTTTAATTTTTGACATATTGCTGACCTACATTTGAGGCCTTAATAGGTCGAGGACAAAGAAACATACAATAGAAGATATAAACAAGCAAATAGCAACCAAGAAACACTATCATATTAACTTAAAATGATACATATGCCAGAATAATAGGGGGCAAAAAACTTCACATATAGGAAGCACGACTGCACAGGTCTTAAATCACGATGTACGACTATTACAATTCATGAGAGCATCGAACATCCTAACCTCATGTTACATATAGAGAAACATATAAAGATAGATATCGCACGTGTGCATGCCGCTGAAAGAAAGGTTAGAAGTAAATGCAACATCAGTGTGACACGATCTAAATAAGATGGTACAACGTCTTTTATCACTTTCCAAAAGGACGCTAATGACTTACATCCGAACACATCGGCGGGTAAGGCATTCCAGTTAGCGCTTGTACGAAAAAATACAAATATTTTTAACGTGTTTTTCAGCATAAGTTTCAGCAACTGAATTAACGTGATAAGATCGCGTAAGGCGAAAGTTTTGTTCCCGCAAACTTTTTCGTTCGGTTCCGGAAGCGTTGTTCACGGTAAGCGCTGTTCAAGAAGCCTTGTTAGGTCGCCTTGCTCATTTTGTTTCCGCTAAGCTTTGTTCAACAAGCCATGTTATGGAATAATTGTTGAGCTTGTTGGTTTTGAATTGCTGACTAGGACACGTGTATGTTCGCTGACATATACAAGTATTCTTCCTGCTACGCTTCTAAATTTTATTGTGCGCATGCGCGACAAGGCGACATATAGGTAAACCCCCTTGCTGCTAATAAGCATCTAGAAGTTGGATTGCGCAACATTTTGACGCGACACACAGAAGTCGAACACAGAGTGCGGACACACATTGTTTCTGTTCTGTGTCTTCCGTCGAAATGTAGCGCAATCCAATTTTTAATATGCCATACCAGCACGCCCAGTCTTCAACCTTAGCACTCTATTAATCAGTTGGGAGCAGCTCTTGTCCTTGGCTTCCATTCCTGTGTGCGTTGGCTAATTTTCCTCATCAACCGTGTTATGAAAGCGTTGTTCGTTCGGTGCGCACCTGTCTACAACGTTATTTGACTTGTGTGTTCGTTGCTAGCACTTCTTAGGGCACGGAGCAAGTAAGCATTGGAGAGATTGACAGAAGCTGAGTCACCCTTATCCGATGGTATCGCTGTACATCTTCACTCAAACGAATATCTGAGACGAAATCTATCTTGTCGGCGCTACTGCGCACGTAGTTGATGGACGTCGTGAGGGAGAAACACAGCTGCTGGTGACCGAGAACTTGCTTCCAGTGCGGAAACTCCGCCAGTATGTCAAGCTGCGGCCGAAAAGACGAAATCAAAATTAAGATGGTGATTTAGCGGTAAATGCTAGAGAAATGCCTTAGCATTACGTCGCACCCTATTTGAGGTGCCGGCCGGATTCATGATTAAAATCGCGTTCGCCACATTGGTAAGTGTCTGAGTGGCGCTAACTAACACTCCCAGGGCTAGATCTAGTAAACATGAATACCAAACTTTGTGGACGGAGTGGTAGCCGTCGCCGTAGTAAAAAAATCGGTATAGTGTAGCACACACGTATAATGCCGAGGCTGTGGGTTCGATTGACACTGGCAGTACGTAATATTTTCATCCACTTTCCTTTCTTTTCCTTTCCTTCATTGTTTCGATATCCCAATTTCAACCACAGCTAATTTCCCCGGTGCTACTTGGCTTCATTGTCTATTGGCTTTATATGGGCACATACATATGACTGGATTTTTATATGGGTCAAGCGTATTTAGAAAGATGGGAAGCGCAACTTCGCGGTTATCTTTGGTTTATTTACCCCACAGTTTGGTCGGTGGACAAACCTTTTAACAGCGGAGCTGTTTAAACCGGGCGTAATGTGTCAACCGCAAACAGAAAATGTGCGCCGATCCTGGCGGTAGTGCAGAAAGGGTCCAAGCGCAATGACAATACCCCTGGAACTTGCCAAGCTGAGCCTGGCTAATTCTAGATAAGCATGGTTGGGACTACTTAACCTTAGTAAGTCATCGATAGCCAATCGATAGCCAATCAATAGTTAATTGATAATGGACAAATAATCAATAAATTCTGAGAAATGTTAGGGATGACTTGGTAGCGCTTAGCCTAGGTGCAAAAGCCAGGACTAGCTAGGTGTCCATCAGCTCCTGTCTCTTTAGCATTGCACCTCCAGTGCAAGCTACCCCAAGTTTTTTTCAAGAGATACAAATAGATACAGTAAATTTTCGCCACAGTCGCTTTATTTATTTAGTTAGAGAAAGAAAAACGAAAGAAGAAATATATGAACAGACTGTTGCGGGAATTTACTGTATTCGTGAAAAAGGTTGAAACACACACACACACACACACGCACGCACGCACGCACACACGCACACACGCGTGCGCTCTTAGCTATATCCCAGCCCCCCAATCTCCAACTCTACACGTGACCAGCGCCCCATACTTCAAACACACAACATACTTTTTCTCCACATTCCCACCCCTAGTGGTGACGCATTCATATGTATAACAACCCATAAATATAATATAAATGTAAGAGCAACCTCCCGCTCACCATTCCCCGGACGCCTGGAGCCGCTGGTCTGATGGGGTTTGGCGGGGAAGCAGCCTTGTACTCAACGTTGTTTCCTCCTCCTCGGCTCAAGATGATGTTGGTCTCATCAGTGGTGTTGCTTGTGCTTATGCCGACTACATCGGCCACCCTACACGTGTAACCAAGAGATTGCGGTTCCATGTTATTCAAGCATCTTCTCGTTAGTGATTGGTGGCGACGTAGGAAAACACAAAATGATTGAATTCTGGGGTTTTACGTGCCCAAACCACGATCTGATTATGTGGCGCGCCGTAGTGGGGGACTCCGGATTAATTTTGGCCACCAGGGGATCTTTAACGTGCCCCGAATGCACGGGACACGCGCGTTTTCGCATTTCGCCTCCATTGAAATGCGGCCTCCTCCACGGCGGGATTCGATCCCGCGACCTCTTGCTAAGCAGCGCAACACCATAGCCGCTAAGCCACTGCGGTGGGTCGTAGGAAAACACTGGGTTCACGTCTGCGAGGTCCGCGGTTCGAGCTGCGTGTACGTGAGTAGCTTTTTTTTTGTTCGTTTCTTTATTACTGCTGTTCCAGGTAGTTTAGGTTAGGTTAGGCTAGGGCAGGAAATAAAGAAGAAAATATACTAGTGCATCTATGCGTATGTATCGTATGTACCAACTAGTGAAACTATTTGCACATAACATGCAATTCAACGAAAAGTGGCCCCTCTCACTCTTGCGAGGGAACTAACGTGACGGAACGTCTCTCTTTTGCAACTGCGCTATTTTGACGGGCCTCCTAGCCGTATCGATAGAGTGCACTAGAATGGGGGAGCGGGTCCAGCGGACCCACTTCCTCATTCTAGTACACTCTATCAATACAGCGACGACGACACCATCGGTGACGCCACAGATGTATTATTGCAGTAAACGAGTGTGTCCTACTTCACTGTGGGTATAAAGTTTCAGAAGAGGCGTAATCGTGTTCACCATTACGCCACTACCGAAAATTTACGCCAGCAGTGAAGTAGAACACACTTAGTCACTGAAGTAACAGCTCTGTGTTTGTCTGGTTGAGGCAGTGAGGAAAAAAAAAAAAAACAAGAAAACGCCCGCTTTAAAAATTACTATTGCAGCAGCAGCACATGTACAACCCACCTGAGTACATCTTGCAGCATCGTCTCGTTGACATACATGCTTCCTCCCGGCCAAATGGCGGCCGTGTGAATGTAGGCCCAGTCGGGTTCCAGGATGGGATTGTCCCCTGACCGGAAAGCCTGCGAACAAAAAGCTCGATCCTAAGTGCTGTCTCCAGCGATGGGTCGGCCACCTTTGCTAATACAATATCCACCGTCAGGATAAAGCGCGACATCTGATCCTGCGGATAGGTTTAACCCGATGTTGTGAGTACGGGAAAGGCAAAGCAGATGGGTTAGATTTCGCAAAAGTAACGAACACACTGCACGCGCATATTTGGCGACGGCATTGAAAAAAAAAAAAATTACTATAAAGTCCATGCTCAAGCTTCATAAAACAAAAAAAAAAAGACCATCGATAGGTTCACCATACTAGGCAGATGCTTGAGGAAATTAAGCCAAGCTAGACAACTCTGGAAAACCTAAATAAAAATTTACTCTTCATCAATAACCTCTTTATATGTGCACTACAAGCCGAAGGCATCTCTCAAGGATCTCTAATTACTCTTGTCTCACGCCAGCTCAACCAGCCTTATGCTTGCGAATTTTCAAATTTCATCATCCCATCTAATTATCTGCCGTCCTCTCCTGCACGTCCTTTCCCTTGGTACCATTCTGTAACTAATACCTCAGTGGTTATCCGCCCTACATATTACATGGCATGCTCAGGTCCATTTATTTCTTCTTGATATCCACGAAAATATCGGTTACACCAGTTTGCTCTATGAAGCGCGCCACTGCCTTTCTGTCTTTTAACGTTAGGCCAAACAATTGTTCCATCGCTCGTAGTGCCATCTTTAATTCCTTCTCAAGCTTCTCTGTTAACCTCCAATTTTGTACAATACGTTATTAGCGGTAGAATGCATTGATACAGCACACTTTCCTTTACAAGGATAGCGGTAAGCTGCCGCTGTCGTACATTTCCTTGTCATAACCTAGATAATTGTACTCTTGCGCCGGTTCCAGAGACTGACCACGAATAATTATTTGTCGTTCTCTTGCCAAGCTAATGAGCATTACCTTTGTCTTGTTCGCATTTATCTTCAACCCTACTCCTACACTTTGTTGGCTAATGTCCTCAATCATATCTCGCAAGTAATCACCAGCGGTGATGAACAAGGCAATGTCACCGGCAAACGACCGGTTGCCGAGATAAATTGTTAATGTCCTCACTCTTAGTCCTCAGTCTAATGGCTTGCTGTACAATACTTGCAAGCATGTAGTGAATAGTATTGGACTGATTATATCTTTTGGCCTGACCCTCTTTTCCTGACGGCTATTTTTTTCGCTTTTCTTGCGGAGATAAGGTAGATGTGGAGTGCATACAGATGTTGGCTAAGATATTCACGTATGCTTCGTGCGCTCAATGGCTCCATGACAGCCTGGTATCTCAACTTAATAAAATGCCTTTTCGTCATCCATGAAAGCTGCAGAGAGATTGATTGTATTCCGCAGATATTTTTCAATTACACGATTGGTGATATGTATGGGATACATTGTAGAATACCGCATTCTGAAGCCAGCCTGTTTCCTGGGTTGACTGAAGTGTTGGGCTGATATTACTGGATATTGCCTTGCTAACTATTTTGTAGAGTACTCAAAGCAAGTTTACCAGGAAGAATTCATTTTTGGGTTAGTTATTGGTCTTGCATTGCTGATAGAAATATAGCGCAACAAAACACAATGCATACAGGAAGGCAAGAAGTGTGGGTTGTTTTTGTTTCGCAAATTTTCTTCACCAGCAATGCTTAACCAGGCTTATATTTCTTCATTTCTTTACCATCTCCCTTGTTACGGATTAGTATACCGCTGTACACCTCGGATTCTCCCGTACGCTTCGAGGATACAACAGAAGCATTACTGGGCGCGCCTGACCGCTGACGTCGCTCATACCGTCCCACACATGCGCAGATTGTCAGCGACGCAAGAAACCGCCAACAAGACCAGCAGGATTGCTGCAACCTACTCAACCACCTTTCCGATCATTCCAGCAGATTGGGATGCACTTATTGGAGGTCTTGTCGACGTAAACATCCGTAAATGAGTTGATAGTCTAGGCTACAAAATACATTACCCATTGTGCGGCTGAAGTAGTGAAAATCCTAGTAGAACATCCTTTTACGGCATGTTGCCCCACAAGTCCTCATCCCCGACAGAGGAATGACTTTTACGGCGGAGTTTACCTGCATTTCAGCCATACAAGTCACCGGAGGACAACCGCCTACCACACGCAGACGAAAGCGCCTGAATAAAACACTCGCCGACGTGCTAGCTATGTACGTCAAACATCGAACACAGGACGTGGGATGCCGTCCTCTGTTACGCAACCTTCTCTGACAACACCGGCAGTGCTAAAAAGAATGACGTATAACTCCTCATGGAGTTATCTGAATGATGCGGAAGCATTTCGTAGTAACGGCGTGGTGTTAAGTGCTCACACTCGACACTGCTGGTAATTTAAGCACTGGTCCCAGTGCTGCGGCGACATGATCAGCTGTGGAAGGCGGCGCAACGTGGACTAATAAGGGAAAGAAATTTAAATTAGTTTAAAACAAATGAAATGTACACCTGTGGTTCACATACGATGACAGCGGCCCGTACAAACTCCAAACAAAGCTTTAGGTGGCTTGAATTGAAGCCCACTTGCAGTTTTCTTCCTGGGGTTTCCCCCTACTGCTGTAAAAGTTCGCGCAGTTCGTCTTTATTTTCTTTGATTATACTTATTCTCGATATGTTTTGCAGATTTAGATATAAAATAAACGGTATTTTTGTTTATATGCACCGTAAATAAAAGGCTAAGTGTAATGAGGGCATTCGAGAATTTCGGCGGTTCACATTCGCATTGGGACACCCGAGTTGACACCGAAGCTAAAGCACCGCAAACGCAAACACGAAACCAGCTATTGTCGGAAACGGAAGTGCTATACCTGTGTATATACTATGCTTACCATGCCGAAAGACTCCGAGCGCCCGTGGCCCCTGTCATTGGCGAATATGGAGTTGATTACGGCGAACCCACTGATGTCCCCGATCTTCAACTTATCGCTGAAGTTGCTCCGCAGCGTGTCGCGAAGCACTGACCGGAACGTGTCGCCGCTCCACAGACCCTGCCTAGAATTCACAAGAGCGGGAACGCGCGTGTTAAGCTATGGTGAGAGTAGAAAAATTTGGAGGACGCTTAAGCTTCGCCTTTAAGAGTGGAACGCGATGGTGTTATCGGGCTCCTTTCGCATCACATTTTTCTTCACTGCAGCACACAACGAGGGAAAGCCAGCTTACAATGACCAAGCTTACACTGATCCCCTTAAAGTCGGCTTCACTTTTAAACACAAATGCATTGCTGGGAAGACATTTTTACAGGAAACATTTAAGCCGTTTTTTACCAAATGTGAAGGCCCTATATGAGATTTTTCTTTATTATTTCATTAACTGTTTGCTGTTGCCCCGAGGCGATGCCTGTCCAAAATTTAGAAAGGCTCAGTTTTCAATATTCCCCTCAATGTTGCCTAGAACCAAAGTACAGCGAAACACCATCAGAATTGGACGACGCTTAAGCTTCACCTTGAAGAGTGGAACGCGATAGCATTCAAAGATCCTTGGCTGCTTATCAGGTTTTTTATTGCGATAGCAATTATATGGACCCTCCAAAGCAGATTTCTGCCGTCGGCGTCGCCGTTGTCGTCACCGTCACCGTCGCCATCGCCGTGAGGTTCTGTATGACGTCAACGGTGATAAAATCGTCGCCGCGCTCCGTACGCTGTATGTGCGAGTGAAAGGGCGCGAGGGAGGCGCGTTTTCACGAGGAGCGAACGCACGTCGGAGAGCAAACGCGCGTTCTGCGCGGTGCTCCCTGAAGGGCTGCAGAATTAAGCGTCTCTTTCCTCCTTTCCATATATAAAGAGCAAACGCAAGTTTTTCCGTCGCGCGAAAGGCTGTGGGGGGACGGGAGGGAGGGAGGGGAGGCGACGTTTAGCTGCGGCACCAAATACGTATTTATATAAAAACGCCGCGCGCGTTCGGTGCGAACGCGGGCAAAACGCCGATGGCGTCGACAACAGTTCTGCGCGTTGGTGGTGCTGCCGCATGTCCAAGTTTATACAGCTGATACAACTACTCTCCTTACTCCGTATAGTTCTCTACTAATTTGCTATCGCAATTGATGCTTCGCCTTTCGGGTGAAACTGCGACAAATTTTTTCTCGTATATTCAAATTACAATCCGACGCTGGTTGTGGTTAAGGCATACTTTACAATTTTAGGGGCGAAGCTCCTTAAAGCGGCACCCGTTCGTCCCTCGTCGTAGTAGTAGTGTGTAACCAGTCTGAGAAAAATGAGAAAAAAAATTCCGAAGTTGTGTCCGTAGCGCGGAATCGAACCAGGGACCCCTCGCTTCCGAGCGCGCGGCGTTAGCCCACTACGCCACGAAGCACACATAGACACCAGCACCACGATGGCAATAAATACCCAACATTAACGAAAGGCCGCGTTTCTAGCGCGTTTCTAACGCGTTTGTGCTAGCGCGTTACGGCCCGTGTAAGAAGCTGGTGTAAGACGCTGTGGCCTCTCCGCCTTACCTTCAACGCGTTTCGAACGCGCTGCCCAAGGCGGTGGCCAGTCAAGTTCAAGTCGAGGAGCGTTTATGAATACGGGGGGTATACTCTCTCAGCAGTCATGTGATGGCGTCGGCAAACGCGGTGCACGTTCCGGCATGTGTAAATGGCTGCGTAAGACGCTGTGGCCGCTCCCCCTTACTAGAGAGTACTGCACGTCTCTAACGCGTTTGTGCTAGCGTCCACTTAAGCGGGAGATCCGATGATTCCCTCCGGAGCTTCGCCCACTCATCATCATTCACCCCGTGGATATGCTGTTATTTTTTTCTGACGGATTTTACTTTGAGAAATTCAATTTTTGTTCACTAACGCCTTGCGCCACGCAGAGGGCCGGTGTGGTCGGGATGGTTTGGGATAATGTGGTTCGGCATGGCTATTTCCGCCAGACGCCGGATTTTCTGCGACACGGGGCTCTTAACGCTGTCGCGTTAAAAACAAAAATAAAAGCGCGATCGTGGGTTGAGGGTTAGAGCATTGGGCTGCTGAGCTGGAAGACGGAAGATCCATCCCATCATCTGTCACGCTTTTCTCTTTAGCAGTATAAACCGCATGCACGCGATCTTGCGCGCGACAGCGACAAGCGACGCGATGGAGATGGCTGTCGCGGTCGCTCGTCGCCTACAAGTCGCACCGCATGCGAGCGACGACTTTTCGCGACGTCTCCCCGGTGTTGCCGGTATGAGGGCAGCAAATACTCGCCGAAACTGGCGTGACGCTTGCTTTATTAATTTAAGTCGATGTGTTTTAGTGTAAAGAGCGGCATAAATATTTCTGAAGGTCTTGCACTACGTTATTATCCTTGCACGTATCAAAATCTAGTCGTTTGCTCGTTCCGTGCGACAATCGGTAGTGCTTTACTGATGTATAACCGGTTCCGGCTTAGCGCTATTGGCTAGTCGCTCATAGTACTTCCGGGCGACGAGCGGCGAATTCCAGATTTCTAGAACCGAGCGATTGAGCGAAAAGACCAAGCGATCTGTTCGCGCGATGGCCTGTTTCGTCACTCGAAGCCGTCGCTCGTCGCCGTCGCGCACAAAATCGCTCTCATGCGGTTTGGGCTTTATACGCGGACCTCAGTGATTTAGAGTTATCTAGCAAAAAAGAAAACTTTGGCTGTGTTGAGTGGGTAGCATTGTGCGCGAAATTGCTAATTTTAAGAAATACGAGGAATAAAAACGTGACTATGATAAAGTAGAGCGGGCAAAGTCGCGCGTGACGCACAGTGCGCACAGCTTGCGAGACGTCGCAATGTTAGCAATGCTAAGTTTCGATCAAGTTTTGTAGCGAGAGCTACATTGGCCGTATTCTCGCCGTTTCGCTGTGGTCGGTGGCCGCACCGCGAGCTGAGCCGTTGCCTAGCAACCACCGCAGCTGGCAGCGCAGCTCGCCGCGCCATCTGGCATGACGTTAGAGGAATAGCCGGTGCAACCGTGAGCTGAGCCGTTGCCTAGCAACCGCCGGCGTTGCATCGCCAGAGGAGCCGGCGTTGCGTCGTATATATAGAATGGGTGGCTCGGTGGCATTCGTCGGCAGATATGGAAAGTGAGTCAGAGAGACTGAAAGAAGCCAGTTCGCTATTGCTGCTCAGAGCGCGAAATGGGACCAGAGCGGAGCTTA
The DNA here is from genome assembly GCF_013339745.2 of Dermacentor silvarum. Lineage (NCBI taxonomy): Eukaryota > Metazoa > Arthropoda > Arachnida > Ixodida > Ixodidae > Dermacentor > Dermacentor silvarum. The sequence goes on from NC_051160.1 coordinate 12,907,430, forward strand.
AGCAACGCTCAGCTAAAACTCTTTATAGGGAGAGGAGACTGCCAAGATGGATTTGCGGCTGTGTCAGCTTCCTATAAGGTCCGCCGACTCCAGCCGCTTGCACTACGACGGGAATGAGATGATATTCTCAACAGGCACTTGCCAGTTTCATTGCCCGATTGAACTTGATAAGCCAATCCTCGCCCGAATCAAGGTACTGTTCCAACGCTCGGGTGGCTATCTGCCAATGCGCGGATGTGCAGAATGCTATTACGCTTGACTCAAGATCGACGATAGACACAGCGCAACGCGAACACGCATTGTCTGCCACTAGATACGATTCCTCCGTTCGCTAAGCTTAGTGATCAGGCGTCGCTGTCGGTAGAAAAATTTTGACCGCCCTGCGTCACTGATTTTGGAGCCTATAGAGGTGCAGTGTGAATTCGTGGCCGCAGCTTGTGCTGAACTCTTACGTTGGCCATCCATTCATATATAGCATTGTCCCTTTAGGACAATTTTCGTGCCGTCAAGTCGCAATACTCACATGAGTCGTGTGAACGTGGTTCCCCACATGCCGAGGAACCAGCGCGAGTAAGGAATTTGGAGCTTGCTGTTCTCACGTAGTTGTCCAGTGTCCGGTAAGACTTGAACTTCCTCCAATATTCATCCGTTTCGTCGTAGTACAGCTTGACGGTGCCATCTGTGTCGCGCAAGGAGTGCAATCCACAGGATGATCTTTGAAAAGAATACCGACATACTGACATATGATTTTAGCTGTGTGTATTGAAGTGATAAAATTGGAGGACGCTTAAGCTTTAAAGGCGAAGAACTCGATAGCGTTATCGGGACCCGTTCGCATCGTTCGCATACGGCAAGTAGGCTTCATTCACTGAAACACTGAACGTGGGAAAGCCAGCTTACAAAGACCAAGCTTACACCAATCCCCTTAAAGTCGGCTTCACTTTTAAACTCAAATGCATTGCTGGAAAGGGGCAATATAAGTGGCCTTATATTAAAGTGTGAAGGCCCTAGCACATTTTTTATTATTTTATTAATGGTTTGGTATTGCCCCGACGCGCAGATGTCTGGTAGAAATGCTGGAAAAGGGGTTGTGTTCGAGTTTCCTAGTAGCAGAATTAGGTTTCCTCGTACATTAAAATTACAATCCGACGCCAATTGGTAAACAATCCGACGGCGAATCCGACGCCGAATGGTAAAGTCGTACTTTACCTTTTTTTCTGACGGATTTCACTGTGAGAAATTAAAATTTTGTTCACCAAAACCTTGCACCATGTCGAGGGCCTGCGCGGTCGATGTGGTTGGATGATTTTCTCCGCCACCCGCGATCACACGCCTATTGCCGACGCTGGATTTTTTGCGACATGGGGCCCTAAACGCTCTCGCGTTACTATGTTAGTTTTCATTGCTGTTGTCCTGTGTTTGTGTTGTATTGCACTGTACTGCTGTTTCGTGTATTGTATAGTGTTAATGTATTGAAGCGCTAATGTTTTGTTGCTGTCATGATGATGTCCGAAAGTGCTATTGTATAATTATAGTGATGTACTAATTTGTTAGTTCTGTTCACCACTCCTATAATCTAGGTTCAATGTTGGACTGATAGTACCTTCACATAAATAAATAAAGTAAATCAATTGTACCCTAAACCTACTGCCCTTCGCGGAATACTTGGTCACCAGAGACTTGACGTGACTAGCCGGGTTGGTGGAGCCACCTGGAGGCGCAGCATTTATGCGAACACATGGGCCTTTATCTATCAAACAATTATATTCTATTTAACCTCGGGTGCAAAATTTTTAGGAGCAATACGTTTCCGTTGACAGCATTCTTTTCTTTCTGCGACAGCCAGTAGAAACGAAAACGTGTCTAACGCAATATGGTTGGACAAAGTGCCACGAGATGTCCCTACCAGCAATTTCCGGCATGTCGTGTAGGTTAAATGTTCGCGGACAAACTAAAAATTTCCATTAAAAAAGTTTTGAGAGCTTTAGCAGTGGCCGCGGCTTTAGCTTGCCCCTATGTGGTATCCGATTTAAATAAGCAATAAGCTCAGGAACTACCAGCTTTATTCAATAGGACTCGAACTTTCCAGAACATGCTCTCAACTGTCTTTTCCAAATAACTATAAATTAAATCTCTATTGATCACTGCGTTCTGCGAAAGATCCGACTGTGAAAGTGCGGTGCTCATTCAGTTCTGGGCCGTCCGGATGGCCGAAGACGCCGCCAGAAAGCAAGGGCTGGCCGCCATCTGAGGAAGGGGAGGCCTGGGGGTTAGGGCAACCCCCGCCGCCCCCACACCTCATCATGGACACAATAAAGTTTTATCTCTCTCTCTCATTCAGTTACGCAGCGCAAAGCGTACGCCCACTCGGAGAGTGTGCGACCTTTGCAGACAACTTATCTTCGCTCTGAAGAGAAGGCGCCTGTGGCACTGCTGGAAGTAGACCCATCAATTTCATTCACAATTTTTTTTTCGGGGAAAATGTTCAACAATACCGTTTAAATTTGGAACAGGATTGTAAATGTGAAACACGATTATAAATATTCGCCAATCAGCTAATGCTATTTTATTGCGTCTTTTTAGTTCGCCATTTCCGAGTTTTCGTGGATGCGAAAATGACGCACCTTGCACGCATTCCACATAGAAAAAAAAATGACGCCTGCGCTTTCAGTTGAGGGTTCGTCGCCTGCTGTCAGCTACCTGTCAGCTCTCCTGGGAGACTGATGACGAAATTGCTGCTGAAGCCATAAAGCAAGTGCGTGCAACGTGTACAGAGAAAATCAGGCCGGACCCACTCGGAAATCACAGCTATCGGCGCTGACGTTGGTTGCGTGTTCTCGCCAACCTACACTCAGTTTCAGATATCAGGTGGAACGCTGTGGAAGCTGCGCAAGAAGTTCCGTCACGAAAAATGTGTCACTCCGCACGTTGCGTTAATGCTTCGCTGCGCGCCAAGGTATTTGCTCGCGCGAGCATGCACGTGAGGCTGCCTCGACCCGGCTGCAATTGCAAAACAGAAAACAAAAGAAAAAAGGAACAGAAAAGCTACGCAAATAAAAAGGTTCTAGAACAACGCATTGACATCCGCAATACCACACTGTGTTTGTT
>NC_051160.1:12910637-13003884 GCF_013339745.2 Dermacentor silvarum
GCCAGCAAATAGGGCGGTTCGGATGCGGGCAGACGTCTGTGCGGTGTCCTTTCTCTCGGCAGACCTTGCAAACTTGAATTGTGGGTCTGAATGGGTAGCAACGGAGCTCCCCTCCATAATAGTACACGGCTCGAGGTAGTGTGGGACCAAAAAAGGTGATAGCTGCACTTTTGGTTGTGCCGATCATTCGAGCAGTGATGATCTCTACCCCTTGCGTTCTCATACGGAGGTGGGCCATGAGAGTGTCGGTCGAGGTGTTCATCGGTACACCATGGATGACCCCTCTTAGAGTGTCGTCTCCGTTTGCGGCGTAGGCACGGACGGCGTGGGCCCTGCCGTTCAATACGAGCGTGCGTATGAGGCGTGCTTTGTCCGCAACTTGCCTCATATTTGGTCGATAGGATCGCAATGTTTGATCCCGGATTAATTCTAAGGATGAATTGGTCATCCTTGAAGGCAGCTTGCCATGCATCTATGATTGCTTGCGCAAGCGTGGGAGTGAGAATATTTCTTAGTGGGAGGCCTTGGTTTGGGCGAATGACGATTTTGTAATCGTCCTTAGGCAATGGCGGTAGTTTAGGCAATTTCTTATAGGTTGACGTGCTCGTTTGAAATTGGTTTCGGGGCTCTGCGTTGCCGCGCCTCCGCTCCAAAGCCTCTTGTTTACGTTGTTTGGCGGATTTCACTGCCTGCCAGTTAGCGTTCTCTTCCTCACGCGAGTGGGAGATGTTAGCGTCTCGACTCACCAAGTCAGAGTGGTCTTCAGTTTCGTCCATTTGGTCGTCTGCTGTCCCATCCTGCTGAAGCTGGTGGGATTCTTGATTAGTTTCCGCGTCGAGAGCCATGGCTAGGCGCAGCTGCGACGCGGGAATCCCAGCGTCGGTGCAGCTGCCGACGGCTCACCGAGTTGGCGTTGGGTTAGCGTTCCCCGTGCTGGCGAGCTTTCAGGAATCCTCCTGTCCCTCCAAGCAGTCGTAGATGCACTTGGGTGGCGTCCAGGTGTTCCTCGGAACTTCGTGAAGCTGATAGTAGCGTTTTGGGGCGTTTTCAAGCGAAAAATCACTGAAAACTCATGAAGATGCAGAGCGCGAAGTGAGTGTGTTAGTACTACTTCGCGCCCCCTGGCGGCTCCATGACTAGTACAGAAACTGGTTTGTAGAAGTATCCTGTCACCACTGGTACAGGTTCTTTAGGTGTGCAGCAACTTATGCGCTCGGGCTGTCGGCGTCTCCTGTCGTCGCCGCCCCGGTAAGCATGCGGCCAATTAACCTCCTTGCATGCGGTACGGGCCCGAGCGCGTGCCGAGCGCTTCCCGCGTTCGTCGTCTTCCACAGCTGTCTGCGTTGCGGCTCATCATTCCAGCGTAGAATTTCACTCCTCTTCAGTCGTCGTAATGGGGAGGCCGCGTTTACGTCGTTATGAGCCATTGCTTGAGGCAGTATGAGCCCATTAGCGGTGCATCACTGCATGTTTCGCACCTCCCCAGGTTTCGCATAAATTTACGCATAAAATTTAATTACCTGGTGAAACTGAGCCTACGACTTAACTGGTGCCAACTGCAATAACTAATAAAAAAAGTTGTCGCAGTTTCACCTGAAAGGCGAAGCATCAATTGCGATAGCAAACTTGAAAAGAGCTATACGGAGTAATGATAGCAGCTTTATCAGCTGTATAAACTTGGACATGCAGCAGCATCGGCAACACACAGCACTGTTGTCGACGCCGTCGGCGTTTTGCCCGCGTTCGCTCAAAATGCGTGCGGCGTTGGTGACTGTTGCCGGAGCCTCTGATATAAATAGGCACTTGGTGCCGCAGCTAAACGTCGCCTCCCTTCCCTGCTCCCCCCCCCCCCCCCCCACGGCCTTTCGTGCGTCAAAAGAAGGCGCGTTTGCTCTACATATATGGTGATTGTAAAGGAGGAAAGAGACGCTTACTTCTGCAGCCCTTAAGGGAGCACGGCACAGAACGCGCGTTTGTTCTCCGCCGTGCGTTCACTCCCCGTGAAAGCGCGCGTCCCTCGCGCCCTTTCACTCGCACATACAGCGTTCGGCGGCGCGCGGCGACGATTTCATCTCCATTGACGTCATACGGAACCTCACGGCGACGGCGACGGCGACGGCGACGGCAACGGCGACGCCGACGGCAGAAATCTGCTTTGGAGTGTCCATATAATTGCTATCGCAATAAAACTAAAACAGTAAAAAAGGCGTAAAACAGTAAGAATGGCCAAATTCTTTCCGCTCGATTCTAGTCTGAACGCGGGCCAGAAGCTCGCAATCTGCGCGATGCGGATGCGTAGTAGGCACCTGTATTATTCGGGATCACAAACAAGCAGCTCTGCACACCAAGGGACTCGGGCATTTACAGTTTCATCCAGCAGAATCGTTCTTTTTAAAGCGAAGCTTTATATGGCTAGGCGAAATCGCCTGTCCACAGATAACTGTGATCATCAGTATTGGCTCGAACATCATCGGCTTCTTCCACAGATGTCTGCATTGCCGCTCGTCATTCAAGCGTAGAATTTCACTGCTCTTCTGTCGTCGTAATGGGGAGGCCGCGTTTACGGGGGTATGAGCCCTTGCTTAAGAAGGTATAAGCCCTTCATTGTCTTACGTTAGTTTCGTTTTATTACTCGATGTTTAATTCATCGTAAGGGTTCCTGCTTGCAGTTTTTACTTGGGGACCCCTTCCTGTATACTACTGTTTTGTACTAATTTACTTATCAATAAAATTAAATTGAATTGAATTGGATACGTAACGGACAGATTTAAATTTGAAGCAATTTAATTTCGAAGAATGGCAAGCGGCAATGGCGGGCGAATGCTGCTAACCACGTCGCCGAGCAAACTCTAGACATTAGGCGACATTAGTGAGCCTTGCATGTAGGCTCCCAAGTGACATCGAACGCAAGCGACAATGGCGGACTGTGGTCATACCGTCAGTGACGTCATTCTCTTCGTCACAGCCAACCGTTTGTGTAACCTCATAATTGAGAAATACTTTAATGTACCCTCGGAATTAACCCAGTGATAAACACGGGGGTCGCACGTTTCAGCTTCACTGGTCAACTATCTTCACGGAGTGGAAGGGCCGACGAATTTTTTTTTCGGGCTGCACCTGATCATTTTCGATCCCTTGAAGGGCCACAGCCAACGGGAACAAACGACCTCATATCGGAGGCTATCTTGAATTGCCCCCTCGCTTCCGGTACTTCGGCAAGCATGTGGGAAGCAGCAGTATACCATAACGCCACAACTCACAGCTTACAATCACGTTGGAGACGTCGTACTGATATCGATATAGAACGACCGTATAAGAGGACCTTTTAATTATTTCGAATTACAGCCACTCCAGTAAATACATCGGCTAGACTTGCGGTTATTAGGAATCGTCTCAACGATCTGTGTGTGGTCTTGCCTGCTACTCAGCACTGGTTCCCGCGGCTCCAAACCTGCTCGTTATTTTCTGCCTTCTTTATGCACACCTTCCGTTCGTAAGTTGTATTCTTCATATACATTTTTTCTCATGGCTTGTAATCTGTACACCTATCGCCTCGCGCGCCCTACACCCTTCCGAATCTTCAAATTCACTTACTTTTTTTTTGTAGCGATGTCACACTATATACGCAATGATACATCGGAAGCGAGTGTAGTCGCTGGAAACGTCCTAAAACAATATACACGCTCGCGTACTCGGCGCGGTGAGTCATTACGAATGTGACGAGTTCTGCTGTCTTTCAAGGCACTCATTATCCCTAACCCACAACAGCATGCAACAGCCAGTACGAGGTTTGTTAAGCAGAAATATTTTTTTTCTTGCGGGTATATTGTGAGCCTCGACGACTCTTCAGTGACTGATATGGAGCGCTTCTTCTGTATAAACGGACGCCGGACGTGTTTTCCCAACGCATTTCACGTCTTTCTTAAACACGATAATACGGATCGACAGAGTTAGCGTAGAACCGGCTCAAAATGGAAAGGGGGGTATCGCATGACAAACGACTCTAATGACTTAAAATTGTAACACGAACCGAAGGCCAAGTGGCAAAACGGGAACCAGTGCCCCCGCTGCCCCGTGTTTTTGGTTCTTTTTTGTTCTTTTTGCCACAAGGAGTATCGCGCCCCTCTTCGCGCCTTTGAAAAGCGAACCACTGCCCTAACGCTCTCGAGAGCAAAGCAACTACATAGAAACTATACATTTAAAAATTCACAAATACTTAAGGCAGCGTCATTTTTTTCCCATGCCTCACTAGATTTAGCGGGGGTCTCGACACCAAACCCGGCACGTGAGCGCAACTGGAAAGTTTCAAAGCTTTTAAAAGAAGATTAAGCGCTGTAGGTCGAACGCCGACGCTGTGTATGTGGGTGTCGATGAAGCGACACAAGCAAAGTGAGGGCAGCCTATGGGGGAGAAGGGCAACTGGTGTTCTTGTTCCTATCTGACGCGAACGGCACGCTCGGCGTTTGCCGGTGAAGGCCTTGAAGGGACGACGGTGGCTCTTTTATTCGCCTGCATTAATGAAACTTGAGCGATCACTCTGCTTGCCGGTGCATGCCAGCCGAGTCGAGTAGTGATAGATTGGCGAGTGCACTCGTTTTCAAAAGTGCGAACGCCTTCCGGTGCATGCACGCCGCATTTAACGCCATTAACGCAGTTTGTTTCCTGAAGTTCACTTCACGATTCCGTTCCAGCGAAGTTAGGCTACGGTCCAGTGAATTTGATCAGCACAGTATATGGAGATAAAAGTGCTGCTTGTCTTTCTTTTTATGTTTGAATTGACTCACGGAAGGATGACTCACGGGTTGTTTTGATGTCTTTTCTTGTTGCGTAGCACTAGTGTGCGGTAGAGATTTCCAATCTGAAGACACTTCGTTGCTTCAAACCATATGCAATGCATGAGTCCGCACAGCCCTGCTTCGTGATGTTATGTAGCTGTAACATAGAATATTTATCCAAAGCGAATGCTTCCCATTAAAGTAGGCTCCTCCATCTCCTTATTACAGGCAAGCGCTTCTGGGATATTTTTGTTTTGGGCTGCGTTTCCAGATCGCCGTCCAACGAGCGCCGTAGTTCAGTTATCCAAAAGCTGTTTTTTTTTTCTGCGGCAACAACTAGCCGACTCTCAGGCGCGATTATGACTGGCGTTTTAATTCGTGGTGAAGTATTACAACTCTCTTTTTTTAAAATAAAGAGCTTGTTTGTGTCTCTCTCCCTTTTCCCTTTGCTATTTGGAAAAAAAAAAAGCAAAGAATTCCTTTGGAGCAGCGGTTTTAAGCGACGGATACAGGCTTGCACAAGACATAAGAACTGAGTACACGAAAACGGGTTGCAATTGACGATCCCTTGGGAGCGATACAGTCACGGTATAAGGCACGTAGAGACCCCTCCACTGTTTTTAGACTACCATGGCAACAAGCATGTAGGGAGGCATTCAGTCGGTGTGGAACACTACAGAGACGGTTTGAAGCAGGAAAACGCTGAGAGCAAATAATTTAACGAACGCTCTTTGGCGCGTACCTACCTATAATGCTGGTGTCACCAATTCAGCGTGCTATGAAAAGCTATTTGCAAACTAATTAGAGTCGAAACATAAACTCACGTTTTTCTGGCCACTTCACAGCTCTCACAAGCACTTCGTTACTTTACTGCAATTAAAAGGATAAGTAAGAGGGAGTTTACCCTTTCCTACAGTTAGTAATTTAGCTTTCGTGTTCGCGATCTTTCTTTTTTTGTTTAGTTTTTCTGGCAAATGATTAGAGGATCTGCTTCTCAGGGGTTTCTTAATATACTGTAAGCCAACTCAGCATTCACGCGAACCCCTACGTGAATGTACAGTCGAATGCAAAAGTCTAGAGACCACGTCATCAACAAAAAAGTTTGATTTCTTCTATATAGTACATCCGGGCAACGTGAAATTGTATTAATGCATGAGGCTGGTCAAACGGGTGCACAGAGGCAGTACCACTTGATTTCAGCCTTTATGCCTAGACTGCGAAGAAAAATAAAACATTTTAGCGGCGCCTCTGGTCCTTAAACTTTTAAACTCGACTGTACCTCTTGTTTCGCAGCAGTAGTACACGACGTAGCCTCAGGCAGAAGCCCACTGCGTAGCGTTAGACGGCCGCTCGCTTCCCCACAGAGCAATAGTCCATACAGAAAGTCAAAGGTTGAACCCCCCCGTGACAAACTTCCGGGCGGCGGTTCTGCATCGGATCCGTCATATGCCATACAATACGAAGGGGGACCCACGTGTCTTTTTGCCGTCAGTAGGGAGCCTACATACAACGCCGTTTTATAAAACGGCGTTGCTTGTAGGCTCCCTAGCCGTCAGCGCGAAGCAGCACTCCCTGCTGGAAAACAGTCCTCACTCCAATAGCGCCCCCCCCCCCCCCCCCCTCTCTCTCCTACACCAGCTACCTGACCTAACAACTACTGTTTGGAATGTCAGAGAGCTCACGTTGCTCTCAGATACTTTTCGTTTTACAAAAGATTGAAATGGCTTTTTGACCGTGAGAAAAGAGGAGCCAAAAAAAAAAAAAAAAGCCTGCCATGTCCTGAAACGTCGTTTAATTTTTTTTTTACTTTGGCTTTTTGGGTTTACAGTACGAGCAAAATTTGAATAGCATAAAAAGGCCCCGTGCATAGCATTCTTTCGGGGTTATTGGTAGTGGTGTGCTGGGAAGAGGGACTCCGCACTTCGTGGGAATTCTTGGGGCATTTAGAGGACACCCTTTCTCTTGATTGAGCACTGTGCTAAAGCAATGTTTAGGACACCATGTATTTCATCATCAGGTTGTTCGACAATTATCGACGGTGATTAACAGTTGTCCTATACTTCTTGCACTAGGAGCATCTTGTGCAATTACGAGGGGTTGGTACTTCTGAGTTCGTGGTAAAATGGGGAAGTGCAGAGGACGTAAAAATCGCAACACCTTCAAAAATGAAGAAAAAACGTAAACTGGCAGGTATGACAGGACCTCTGTAATTGCTCTCGATAATTTAGGAGACCTTAGAAGGCCCAATTTCACGCTTTCTTAGCGATTAAAAGATGCATGCATTATATGAAACGCTGGATCGTGGCATCGGTGGTCGCTCATTCTGATGGGAGCTTACTTCAAGAATGCTCATTTGCTTGGGTTCAGAAACAATGCAAGATATGGCCAAAAGTAATTCCGCTCTGGCCTCCCTCTTTTTATCCACAACGTCTCTCATGGTTCAAGTGTTACTTTCCCGATTAAAGATCCCCATGTGCTAGATTATTTTTATAGGCAATAATACCATATCGTTTATGGGAACATACGGGTCCCTATTCGGGAAGCCAACCCAACGTTGAATGGAATTATTGGATATGGCTGTTATGAGCCATGCGTTTTTTTTCTAGAATGCAACGTTAAACGCAATCAATCAATCAATCAATCAATCAATCAATCAGTGCAAAAGCACAGATGACCTAAAAGTCGATGACCAATGACTGGTTCCCTGTACGGGCTCACATGGAAGGCAATTAACTTCTCGAAAATACGAACGAGGCTTGAACTTCTTCCCCAATAAGGCAAGGCGCATTTCAACCAAGGAAGTAATTTAACACCAGCACGTCCTTCGACAGCGCTTTCGCACTCTCTACACGCCCAGCATGGCTGAAAATACAGGTATAAAAAATGAGTTGTAGCAGGGGGGAATAGGAGGGGGCGGGCGTTATAGCGATTGCTTCCAGTGAAGCCACGCGCTTTGGAAGGAATATAATGGAGTGAGTCTAAAGCATCGTCCTTACATTCGCTTCCCAAACGAGGGTCGTATCGCGGATATATACATATATGTGCCTGGAAGGGGCAGTGGGGGGGGGGGGGGGGGGGGGATGAAAGGTGTCCCTGTTATTTCCCAGTGCGTGAAGATAGATGATGTCCAGAGTCATTTTTCCTGACCGTCGTTGTAAAAAAGAGGGACATGACAGCCGGGGAGCTATGCAGTGTACACGACGCATGGCCCATTTGACGATGCTCAGCGAAAGCGAGACGTATCTACACTAGAACAAAAGCACGCTCTGGCAGCGTCTTCTGAGAAAGCATTACCAACATAACCGCTTCTCTTTCCGAGTTCGGAAACTAGCACAGCGTCGCGACTGTTTTCCTTTCGCGCGTGCGTTTTTTATTGCGCGCACCATTTTGGCCAACTTACACGCTTGTCAGCATCCAAATAATGGTCTGGTTGTGAATGTTCTTTGCTACTTTCTTGTTTTTTTTTTTTTTGTAGATATTTTTGTGTCTTTACTTTCGTGCTTACAATACCATTTTCTTTGAGAAGGTAGCCATCACGGCGCTGCCCTGTTGACAGCTTAGGTAATTAATGACTTCAGGAAGTGACTCACGTCGGTTGTCTTGTTACGGATTGCCTGTCTTATTGATAACCTTCAGGTGGTAGTACTGTGGGGAAGAGGCTTCCTCATCTGCGCTCATTTTGAGTGATGCTTCAACAAAAGCGAAAGTACGGTCTCTCAAGGTAATTGTAAACTCGGAAAGATTTCTTTATTCAGTTATTTATTTATTTACTGTGAGGAGGCATTCTTCGCCAGTGTTTTATTGCCAGGGCCTAGACGAACTAGATGGGAGCAAGAAACAAGTCATGACGTTACGGAAAGAACGTGTTATCTGCGACACATGTATGAAGATTCGGAGTGAGTCTTTCGAGCGGCATTTCCTATTTTGCACTGTAAAAACGTCCCAGTGGCGTTTGCGAGAATGCTGCCGTCTTGATTTTGCAAGCTATTCTACCTCAAGTATAAGTTTACCATAAGAATAGTTACAGCGAGGGACAATATCCATCTTGCGTGCAATGTCGCCAGTTACACAATCCCTGTGTTCCGAGTCCCATCACTCACCTGCGGAATGCGAGAAGTTTTCTATTGTCTCTGTACGCAAAAATTATGCGATAGAATGGAAATACATCGCTGTCTTTCATTGAAATTACTTCGTAATCACTATAACCTGAAGCATCTTCTTGGAGTAAGCAACCCGTGCAGTCTACTTGTTCGCGGCGCTCATTTTATATAATACTCTTATGAGAATTTTGTTGCTATTAAACTGATTAGCTAGCGTGTGCCATTTACTGGCTCCCTCTCATCGGCTCGTATAATTTTTAATACAAATGATTATTACACTGAACACATACACTGACTTCCTTGTATTCAATTCAGGCACGTACGGGTTTCCGATCTATGCCGCCAATATCTGAAAGGCGATGTAGCAGAAACGCCCTGAGCTAATATGATCTTACAGTCTAAATTAACTGTATTTATTCCTATTATCTGTCTCTCCTACCTGCAGTTCTACAACTTAAAAGCAAACTATAACTCCTAAGCTGTTACGGACATTTTTCCAGCAGCTATCAACAGCCCAGTCGTACGTCTCGCATGACTTGATCACTCTTCGGATACAAACGTCTTAATTTTCCGACTAAAAGTGCCGCAAGTTGCTGCCGCTGCTGCCGCTGCTGCTACTGATTTGAAGACGACACGACAATTTGAATGACGACATTGCGATGCGACATTGTTTGGGGGGAGGGTTGTTGGAAATGATGGACGGACACCGCAAAAACGATTTCGAGCATTTAAATGCTGATTTTGTGTAACGAATAAAAAAAGACAACGTTGCTGAACACCAGCAACAATGCCAGTGTGACTGTCTCGAAAATTTAGTAGGTGTACGCCATATAACAAAACAAGGAAAAGACTCGCCTATTGCTGTGTTCTGTTGTCCCTTCACTCTGTCCCCGTCTGTGTGCACTGTTAAGAGTGCACACAGATGCTTTAAGATGCTTAAGATGCTTTACCAACTAGCCCACCAAGCCATCCTCGTGAACTTCATTATCTGTTGGCTTATATGCTCCTGATATATATATATATATATATATATATACAGTGCAACTGACCTGGTCAACTGCAACTGGTCTGCTCCGGACCGCCGTCGCTTGCACTTCGCTCCTCAAGACGTGTGTGTCGAGTGAGCTCCGGGGCAACACTTGGCAACGGAGTTAACGAAGCTTAAATGATGGTTCCAGGGCATCAAAGAGGTGCAAAATAGTGCTGACGCATTTCTCTCGCATCTACCGCTAAATCGCCACTGAGTTTTTTTTTTTTTTTTTTCGAAAAAGCAGCGCCATCACGTGTCGCTAATGGTGCAGCGGGAACCCTGCCCAGCCTGTGCATGGCGGTAAGACGTGCTCGTCAACCTAAGTACAATTATATTATGACAAAACGCCATCAGCAATTTCCAATTTCCGCGATTCTCCGAAGCCATGCACACCGATAAGGTCTACAGTGGAGTACATCGCGACGTTTTTATGCTTGCTCCAGATTTCTTGGTTACTATATTCATATTTAATGAAGCATCCCCATTCAGCATGGTTCTTTCTAGCTCGTTGCTCGTCCTTTTTCCTGGTGGGAAGCCGACAAAAAGAGGGACAACGCAGCATGCCGCTCAGCTTTTAAGGACGGTTGCCAAGCACGACGGCTGGAGTTCCCCAAATCAAATTAGCGAAATGTTAAGGGTTTTAACATCCCCACCCCCCTGGAGGCTTTTGTTGGCGTGTTATGCATATAGCGCTTATAGGACGACTAGAGAGATGGTAATACGCGTCATAAATACCGATGACTGTCGACCTCCAACAGCGTCGCAAATGAGTCGCCCGGCTTATTCTGGCCTTACCACGATGGAGGATGACGACTTCAGGCGCATGAGGCTGCGCGATTTTGCGACGATTAACGTAGCTTCAGCGTTCGTGGCAAATCCGTTACCCTGTTTCTGCTGTTTATCAGCGTATCTCATGCTAGTTTCTCCAACAACGTTAGTAAATCGGCGATTTGGTCTCACTGCATGCTGCTTTTGTTGTCGCCTTGCTGAGCCGTTACGACTTGAGCTTGCACCACCGTAGAACCAAAGTAGGAACGAGCTTGCATAATGAAAATGTTACGAGCTTTTACGAGACGTCTATGTTGCATCGCACCCGTAAGGAATCGCAAAACGGAAACTATTTCCCGAACAAGGCAGCTGCTTTCACTCTCTGTACGAGACAATTTGCCATTTAACTTTCGTTTTTAATGTTTCCACTGGCAATGTACTATCTATAGATATAGCTATTAGAACGCGATATATATTATAACAGCGTTACGGTGTATTATAACACGATGCATTTTGCATACGATCATCGTGACTAGAAGTGCGACGCTTTGGACAATGCTGGTGTTCCGTATAGATGATTCACTGCCCTTGACAGCAGGTAGGGGACGGTGTATACTAAAGATCCCTCTCTTCTCAGCCTCGTATATTGTACTCTCCTCTCGCGAATATGTGATACATCACACCCTTGATTGCGATGCGCATTTTTTAGGAACGCCATGCACTTTTAAGGATCAATGTCTCTAGCCGCTTATCCGCCAACTTGGGTCACTGCGTATATACATAAATCTATGGCCTAGTGGTTACAACATCGGGCTGTGGTGCTGAGATAACAGAGTTCAAAACCAACCGTTGGATCAAATCGTGGCTCTGGGTATGTCCTCCTGGGCAAGTGCTGATTTTCGGTGAACGCCTTTGAAGCCAACTTGGGTCCCTGGTCATGTGTCATAGGGTATGCGTCGCTCTTCAACGACCCTCTGACGCCATCTTGGGTCACAATCCATGTGCCACACTTTGATGATGATGGGAACATGTTTGATGCCTGCTTGGGTAGCTGAGTTTGCCTTTGGGTATGTGGCGCTTTTAAATGACAAAACCATCATTTAAGCTTTATCCGGTGCTGAGTTGAATCGAGTGTGATTATGTAATCACACAGGCGCCCCCGCGCGAAATCCTCTGCACGGCTAGATGGTGCAGCGTGTTCAGTGGGAAGGGCGAGAGATGAACATGGCTGCAAGCACGCTTTATTATACAGGATGCGTTTTGGTGCTAGCAATACGGCGTGTCGCTACAATGGTTAAATGCTAATCGCAATAACGTCGACAGTTACCGTGATGTGGATCCTCCTGGGTCTTATTTAAAATGCGATTAGCATTCTTAGGGTACTTTCAGTGGACTGTCGGGCTGGCTCTCTAAACATTTTCTCGCCAGCTTGAATTACTGTTTATTACATAGTCCATGGTCATATGGGTATAAAACCACTGCAGGATGCAGTGCTGATGGAACACACGCACGAACACGCGCATACATAAAAAGGCTATTCGTGCGCTCGAACTGCTGTTCTTCAAAAGCACGTGGAAGGTTACAGGAACACACCAGGAAGAAAAAGAAAGGAAGAAAAACGAAAATAAGGTGCCGTGTTGATGCACTCATAGTTTTTTAGCAATTACGTACACTAAGCATCCCTTCTTAGTATCTTGTTCAGCCACGCAATGGCTACTTTTTCCATCCTAATACACCACTAAATACACCACTAAATAAACAATTCAGTATAATTAGAAACCACTGAACATTATGTAACAAGGAACAAAACTTCTCTATTGCAGTAGAAATTAAACCCTATATGTAGCCTCGCGGCCCCCGTTCAATACCTCCAGTTTTATCACTTTTTACATACATTTTGAGAGAGCCATCTGCATACTTCCATACAAGGAAAAAATAAAACGGAGAACGCGGTAGCAACAAGATACAGGGAAAGACACGAGAAAGGCTGCCGAAGATCAGTGAGGCAGAATATATAGGGTATCAGCGGGGGGACCCAGCAACGCGACTAGATCACGTGAGCTTCGCTAGCGACCTGTAAGCACTAATTTTATAGGCCTACACACCCAACTTTCCTCCGGTAATGGCCGTCCACAGACCGTGTTTTGATAAATCGCGAGGTGGCGAAGGGTAAGATAGCTTACGGGTGCCGGACAACAAAGGGCGCACTGTCTCACCATTGGCTGCCCATTGGCGACGTTCCATGTTCTACCATTGCTAATGAGTTCTATACAGTTATGCGGAGAAGATCGCTACTGTTTCATGTCTCCAATGTATGGAGAGGACGTTGAAAACCTACTGTGCTATCGCGGCCTTTTCACACTCGAAATGGATCATCCTAATGTCCGTGCAGAATGTGTGCCTCGTGGATCACACCTCAATAGTACGGCATGTAATTGGATCATTAACTAATGCTGCTAGTGCGTCCCACGTTACGGAGGCGTCTTTGAGTTTTCTCCGAGACACTGGCCTCAAACGAGATGCCCCCCACTTTCTAGTTTGCTATTGAGCCATATTGACCAAACATTAACATTGCAGGTGGAGATAGCACGATGGATTGGATCCATGATTTTGTTTACCCACAGGAAATTGGCCCATATATATGGCTCATTGCCGTGGGAAACATTTTCGTTTAAGTGTCATTGCACAAAGTATACTGTATGGCCACTTACTCGTACATACGGAGATCATTTTGGAGCTGGATAGAAGTTTAGTAATATCCTTCGTTCATGTGACATTTCTCCGCTCCATGTTCAAGTAATCATCCTAACAGGCGAATATACTATAAGGCTCGCATAGTTTCGACAATGGAAATTTCTGAACACGTATGGATATGCCTCAGCGTACATGTTCTTTTTCATCAAGCGTGCTGCTGTGGATATCAAAAAGCAGCATTCGTATAGCATGATGACAACTGCATTTTTTACTTAAATGTTTCTCGTTTTGTTTTTGGCGAAACATCCCACAACGATCCATTTCTTGAATTTTTATCATCCTGTCTTGACCAAAACTTCTCACAGCTTTCTTTTCCTTGAAATTTTCTCTTTTTCTCTTAGTCAAACCATTTCATCTGAACCTCTCGGAGGGTCTCCTACTGTCCAAGCTTCTTCCAGCAGCCACAACTAAACAACGCCACGCCAACAGAAGCTGTCAGAGCGTCCACAACGCTCACAACGATTCTATCCATGACCCATCTATGTGCTTCGACCTGCTGCATTGGACGTTAACGTGCACTACACACAGCAGCGCCGCTGTGCTCCCTACTTTGTACTAAAGTTGCAACTCTACCTACAACACTAGACGAACGACCCACGATGATGATGACGACGATGACGATGATGATGCTGCCGCCGTACCCATTGAAACAGGCTCGTGTTACGTAACTTCAAGTGAAAATGAACAATTCAAGATAATGACCACTCTTAAATGTGGCGCCATCTCTCGGTGAGCGAAAATGCGGGACCTCACCCACATTGCCCCGCTGTGTTCCCTCGCATCGACACTCTCCCCCTTCGGGAGGCGGTCCGCGTATTCCCCACGCCCCGCGTGAGAAAACTCATGGCGGGCGCTCAAAACGCATGTGCTGCTGGTCGGGTGCGGTCGTCTGGCGCTCTGTGGTGCTCGATATCGACTGCGCTCGTCGTCGGCGGCGGCGGCTAGCGTTGGCTGATACGGTTCTGCTAGACGTAACGGTTAAAGAGAAGGCATGGTGCGTTCGCACGGGCCCTGTGTCGGTGACGTGAGTTACGTAAAGGCTCGCGATGGCTGTAGCGCAGCCTCTGTTGGAAAATTTCTCTTCGTCGGACCTCTACGACTGGCCACGGATGACACCCACATATTGCAGCACCTACACCGAGGTAAATAGCTCTCTATTATACGTTTAGCACACGTGCGCAAAGAATATAAATGCCTCAAGTTTTTTTTATGTCATTAAGTAGACGTAAATACGCAAAATAATGGTTTTACTCTAACGTTATTATTCGTAAAAGAATGCCATCGTCAAGAGTCGTTCGCCCATAGAATGCATGCACTTGTACCTAGTACTGACGCCAACCAGATAATACTGTATCTAGTAACAGAGCAATAAAGGCAACAAAGTATATATTTAAGTTTCGGTTGGTATAATACCCGCGTGTGGGCGGGTGTAGTAGTAGTACTAGTAGTGGTTGTTGTAAGGGTAGTAGTGTCGTAGTGTCGTAGTGATAATAGAAAGCTGCTCATTTGAAAAGTTTAACCAACAGCCCTTGTGGCTGCTTTGAAATGTCATTCGCGCTATGAAGCAGGTTTTCGACTCCACTAGCAGCAAATTTCTCTTGTCGTCGACCACTGACTGTGCATGACAAAATTATGACACCTAATGGCCACTATAACAAAACAAAGATAATCGAAATTTCTTTTAGAGAATAATGCGTGTAATCGTTTCTCGACCAAGTCCTGAAAAACGCGACAGGTACATTCGCAATTAGTCAGTATTAAAACGACTGTAAAAGGCTTGAACCAAAGAAAAAAAAGTTTTGCTCTAGCAGTCTATTCGGTTTTGCATTGCTTCAATCGTTTTAGCGCTATGCTACAACCAACGTTTATGTACGTCATTTCTCAACAGACCGACACTTCTGTTTTTTTTTTCTTTGAAACATAAATAGTCCACGGTATACGATTCCAAACTTTATGAAGCTGCACTGTAGCATAATACGTTTTCTTCCCAGCGTACTAACTAACCACACGAAAACGCACGCAAAGCTGCAGTCGAGAGACGCACATCTTGCCGCTCTCAATAATGCAAGAGCTACTTTCCCTGCCTTGTGAAAACACTTTTCATGATTTTAATTCGGCGTCAAAGCGAACGTGAGCTTTATACACCGTGACAGCGACTCCATGCGTGTGGTTTATTCATAACTGAGCAGCTGCTGCAGAATGCACGTAAGAACTAGCGTGATATACAATGGCGTGTCGTCCACGTATTTTTGTATGGCCACAACGTATTGTTATACGGCCGCGGTTGCGTTGTTAATAAATTATGGGACCCAAGCAAGGACACCTGTATGCGCTGCAGTTTTGGCTTTTTTTTGAACACGCACCAATGTACGAATGCATCACGGGTGGGCATGCTAATTTAGTTTTGTGAGTGACAGGCGCCCAAACTTGTGTCGACGAAAACTTGTGGACAGCGCGATTGCACCAGGGCTGGCATTAAGGGTACGAGAAGAGAGCGTGAAATATTTAGCGCGTCTTGAGTGGAACATGCTTTTTGTTGACGCGTGTAATCACATTTCTCTGTCAGCTCGCCTAGACACCCCGCTGAAACTGGTGACAAGACTCTGTGCTGAAAATACGTTTGCATTAGTGTGCGGGCTCGTTTGTGGATGACATCGTAAGCTTATTATTAGGGAATTAAAAAGTGCTTGTTACCCTAACTTCGAGGGCGTATATTGTAAGCAATGCCAGAACACCGCTACGAACACAGCGAAAATTTGCAACACAGGAGACGTCAAGATAACTTGACATTCAAGTTCGGACTTATGCACTTATGAAGACTTAAATAATAAAAAAGAACTGCCAGCCCTTTCACTGGGGTGGAGAATGAAGACCAGCGAATGAAGACCGTATGCTGTATGTGCGAGTGAAAGCGCGCGTTCCTCGCGCGCTTCCACTCGCACATACAGCATACGGCCAATCAGAGTTTTTTTTCTACACGCGGACACGACCATCGAGACTGAGCCCTTAACAGCTTCGCTGTAATAGTGCCCTTTTAATGTAAGTGTTCTTTATTCTCGATTTCTTGCGAGTAATAGGACTGTATAGGCAGATGGGAACTTCATGTAGCGCTGGAGAATGCGATTACTGTAATTATTTTTACTGGGTCAAGAGTAATTTTGACCACCTGTGATTCTTTAACGTACACTACAACACAAGCACACTGGCGTTTTTGCATTTCAGCTCTATCAAAATGCGGCCGCCGCGGCCGGGATTCAATCCCGTGATCACGTGCTGAGCAGCGCAACGCATTAGCGAAATGAGCCACAGACACTAGACACATTATAACAAGAACAAAAGCGACAAGCCACTATCGCGAAAGCGGTGTCACAACGAACATGAACCCCGCACGTATGGTCAAGCTATTCGGCACAGTCGCCACATCATATTGGGAGCAACTCCCATCACTTCCATTAAATTTAACTTCATAAAAGCTTGTGCCAGACGGAAGCTTTCTCGGCGTTTTATATGAAGAAATGCTTCTCATAAGCTTACATGCTTATCACAATCCTAAACTGACAGACCGGATTGCAAAAACTAAGCGATGCAGTTTCCAGAGGAAAAAAAAACACCGCATATCCACCGGGTGAATGATGATGAGTGGGCGAAGCTGCGGAGGGAATCATCGGTAAACCGTGAATCTTCCGTGTAATTCGCCCAGTCTCGCCGCACTAAATCGAACGATTGACTTCCACCAATGACACGCGCCATATGTGACGTCATTCCTATTTTATAACAGCGCCCTTCATTATAATTGCACCATCTCCCGCTTAAGGGTACGCTAGCACAAACGCGTTAGAAACGTGCAGTACTCTAAGGGGAAGAGGCCACAGCGTCTTACGCAGCCGTTTACACATGCCGGAACGTGCACCGCGTTTGCCGACGCCATCAGCGTTTATGAATACGGGGGTAAGGCGGAGAGGCCACAGCGTCTTACACCAGCTTCTTGCACGGGCCGTAACGCGCTAGCACAAACGCGTTAGAAACGCGCAGTCTTTCGTTAATGTTGGGTATTTATTGCCATCGTGGTGCGTCTGTCCATGTGCGCTTCGTGGCGTAGTGGTTAGCGCCGTGCGTTCAGAAGCGAGGGGTCCCTGGTTCGATTCCGCTACGGCCACAACTCTCGGAATTTTTTTTCTCATAAAAGTAGACGTGGCTACCTACTACGACGACTACTACTACTACTACAGAGGAGGGACAGACCCACACCCTAAGGAGCTTCGCCCCTAAAAAAAATTGCCAGTACCCGGAGCGAAGCTATGGACAAAACTCAGTGCTCGAATGACCAAATGAGCGAAATGCAGCTCCACTAGCGTGAAACCCGGGGAGGTGCGAAGCATGCAGTGATGCACCGCTAATGGGCTCATACTGCCTTAAGCAATGGCTCATAACCCCGTAAACGTGGTCTGCCTATTACGACGACAGAAGAGAAGTGAAATTTTACCCTGGAATGATGAGCGGCAACGCAGCCAGCTGTGGAAGACGACGACGACGACGAATGCGGGGGCGTTGGCACGAGCGCGTGCCGAGCGCGACCACGAACCGCTTGCTTTAACGCAGCCAGCTGTGGACGACGACGACGATTACGACGACGACGATTACGACAGGGGACGCCGATAGCTGGGGCGCATTAGGTGCTTCGCACCTGAAATATCATGTCCAGATTATGATTGTCATAAACGTATTTTACTGTATTAAATGTAGCTCGTATTGGCTGACTTACATGGGGAGGCTTCATTCTTGGAACACGTAAACACTCACGGGTGCTGAATCGTACATAAACTAAGTAGTTACTCTTGCTGTACGAGCTGGCAGTTTTTCATTCACTCGAAATACGCATTTGGGCCCTCACGTTTCTCGTTGTTATCATCACTTGTCTTCATTATCGGCTTATATAATGACTACTGCTAAACAGTCTCCAGGTACCCCTTTATTGAGTAATCAACTGCATACGACACCTCTACATTTTCAAATCTCACCACACCAAGAAATCCCTTGTTATCCTCGACTACGCGACCACTATCCTGGCACCCATTCGTCTACCATCAATTATCTGCCCCTACTCATTGCATCGCCTGCGCACGTACATTTCTTTCTCTTAACAGCAACTAAAATATCAGCTACACTCGTCCTCTATCTTATCCATACTACCATCCTCCCGCCTGTCATCGTTGAGCCTTTCAATATCGTTGCACAAAGCGTTACGTGCTTCCTAGCTTTTTTCTAGCTTCTTTGCCCCCCTCCAAGCTTCCATCCTATCAACACTTCATTAAAACGGTAGAAGGAGAAGTTCAGTGAGGTAAGAACATCCACTGCGGTTATTCCTGATCGACTGTTTCTTTCTTCTCTTGTCGCTTAGCTGCAAAGATGTGATTTAGGAAATCAGTGGAAGAGGATTACGAATAAAAGTTTCTGGTTTCATGTCCTTTGTTATTTTTTAGGTCGCTTAATTTCCAAGATCAAAAAGAAACGAACGAGTTACAGCTCTCTGTACCAGGCTAAGTCGAACGTAACGTTATCTCTCTGCTCACAGGCTTGTCGGCCACACCTGCTAACTCGCCACTGCCCGACGTCGTGACGTCGTGTCGAGGCGGGTGCCACTTTTCCACCCAAGGCGAAGATACACAGTGCGGTGCGAGCCCTTGTCGAGACGGAGCCAAGATCGTGGGTAGAAGACTCCGTTATCTCTCGGACACGCTGGATACGGCATCGGTGAGTATGGTTGTGAGCCGCTTTTCGCTTCCGCACATGGCGTGGTTATTTTTTTAATACAAGAGCATTATATGCCTCATTACGGGAAAGTCCGTCGGCGTGACCGAAAGATGGTACCAAAAATGGTCGACGCCGCAAAGAGTAAAAACATCACAAAAATGCTCGGTTGACGCCACATTTTTCAGGGAGGTTCCTGTAAACACATTAAATTAATGGCTTTGAAAGGAAAATTCGCTACATTTCAGTCTGGATGAGAATCGAGCACGGGCCTGCGTGGTGCGAGACGAGCACCGAGCCACGACGCCATGGAGACTCCATGGTTCTGGGTTAGGATAGGATTAGGACATGATTGCACAGCGCGTTTGATATGTTGCCTATCTTAGACGCCCGAGTGTGCGCGGGTGTGTGATTTTGAAGGTGCTGCTAATCTTGCGTTGCACATATTTGACGTCTGAGGCTGCGCTGCTGTATAAAGACGTAGTGTTCGTTCCAAAATAAAGTACTTGCAAATGCAGTGAGTGTGGTGTATTCTTGCGTCTCTCCACTTTGTCCTGGTCAGTGCGCTGCTTCACCAATACGGTATGATGATGAGTCACCAACTCACCCAACTTTCCACATTACTGAAGAAAGCTGTAATGGAAGTGTCAACGTATAACCTTTGGTACGATGAAACCTTGATCTACCATCTTTGAGGACGTATTTTCTTTCACTAATCTGACTGTAATCGTTGGGCGTAAAAGTTCTCCGTCATGCCCAACGTTAAAACGCACAACATAAGAAAACTTGCACAAGGGCTGGCGCGGCTGCACCTGTGCAATGAGCCCTTACATTGTGAGAGGCTTTTGTCTCGCAGAGGATTTAATGAGGCATAGGACGATGGTAATATTATAGATGAGCTTAGCGAACCGACACACCTCACAATTTCAGTAGTTACGAACTTTGTGGAAATAAGTTTAGTAGACTTTGGCCTGCTTGAGTTGCGTGTCGCATATTTAGCTTAAGCTAGTCTATTGCACTGTAATAGTGATGCATGTTGCTGTGTGGTTGCAACCATAAATTCGCTCCTACGAGCACCGTACTTGAAGTAAAAAGTAATAATAAAGAAATAACGCGCTATATCGCGTCATTAGGAGTGATCAATCATTTCACAGTAAATGATAAGGAAACAAAACACGGCGATCAAAGGAAAGTGCGCTTGCTCCCCGTGCAACCTTTCTGTGCGGATATATTTCACTTTCCAGACGGCATAAAACGCGATCCAAGACATGCTATAGTACGTGATGGCCGCACGAAGGAGCGCAAATACAAACAAGTATGGAAGAAAACGAATAATATGGAGACTTGAGGAGGGCCTCTGCAGGGCACGTCATCATCAAGATGAGTTGCTGCGTGCGTTTGACAGCCAACTGAAGCTCGCAGAGTGGTCTAAAAAGACGGTGTTCCCGGTCATATCTTGCTGTTCTGTTGTCGGGCATGTGTTCTGTTTCCCACACTGTTATCTTACGCTCACTGAAGCGTAAAAATCGTAGAGGAGATTCTGAGTGCTGCCGCGTGAAGGGTAATATCATCATTCTCTTAAATAGCCGAAAAGGTGAAATAAACGCAGCTTGGTAGCACGCAAAAGATCACCTACGGACGAAAGATGGCTGGGTGTAGGAAAATTACGGTGTATCGAAAGTAAGTTGATGTTGAAGTTATGTAAAGGAAGATGTGAGAAAAAAAAATGACTGGTTTCCCGGAATCCCGTTTTGAACGAAGAGGTGGAATGTTGAACTGACGATTGCATCATGGACATCTGGTCCGACGTGAAACCCAACTTCTGCTTGGTGTGGTACAAGTCTTAGTGAACAGGCGCATTAGATCGTTTTTTTTTTCTTTTTATTACTTTCCTTTTTTTTCAGGGTAGTTCTTCCCCTCACAATGAAGTAGTGACGGGATGTTTCCGAGTGCACTTTTTTTTTTGCGTATATGAAATTCCAGGTCATCTGAACGCAAAAAAAAAAAATATTGTCAGGCTTCGAAGCGCCCTGAATAGTTTATGGTAATTTTTCTATAGCCACTTTTCGCTTCGTTCCTACTGCGCCGTCACGTCATGACGCAGCAGGTAGTCACGGTAGAGCAGGACATTC
Source organism: Dermacentor silvarum (assembly GCF_013339745.2). Classification (NCBI taxonomy): domain Eukaryota; kingdom Metazoa; phylum Arthropoda; class Arachnida; order Ixodida; family Ixodidae; genus Dermacentor; species Dermacentor silvarum. Next base: position 12,931,945 of record NC_051160.1, read on the forward strand.
CGAGCATTTGACAATTGCTCTGGCTCGCTCTGTCGTCTGCAGTGCCGCTACATTAAACCTCACAAATAGCCGCAGCATGAGGGGGACCAAGCCAGCAAGAGCGATTGTCAAAAGGTTGCAATGTCCCGCTCCCACGTAACAACATTCTGCGTTATGATGTCATAAATGAGTACCCTGACGAGAAACAAAACCGTAGCTGGCTGTAGAAAAATTATTTCAAATTATATGTATGGAAGTATATTTTTCTGGAGTTTAGAGGCCTGGGACCTAGTTTACCCCAAAAAGAAATAATGAATCATTTAAAAAGAATTCATGTCTTTTTCGTGATAGATTTAATGGGCGTCACTCGCGGAAGCACACGCTTCCCGTTGCAATTCTAAGGGAAACGCGAACGCAAACAACCGCTTCGGACGACCAGTCAGTCAGTCTCCCGTCAACCTAGCTCTTTTATTCACACGGGTCACACTCAACTTTCTTTTTTCAGCTTGTCCACAAAGACCTGTTTCAGGTTTACCCACACAGAGCTTCTTTGAAACGGAGAAAGGCAGACCAAATGAATCAGTACCGCGCGGTGTCCCTTATTAAACTAAGTTAAATGCAAGTGGTTGTACAAAAGGTGTCCACCCTAGCGCAAGCAGCATGTAATAACCTGTTCTCCTTCGGCACTGAAGAAAAGAAAAAGAATCGTGCTGCGATGAAGAATCAGCCTTGACAATAGCGACGTCTTAACGAGAACGGAGTGGGGCAAATGAAACGAATGAAGGGTAAGGGAAGAACCCGTGAGAATGGTGGCTGACACACAATGCGGGAGCTCCAGGAGGCGGCGAAAGACATTTAGGAAAATTAAAGGCGACAAAAGTGGGCTTCAAAAAAATAAGATAAAAGAAAACAGGTGCTTGCTTTGCAAGGCGTCGACGCTTAGTTTTTGCAGCTCAAGTGTTGGTCAGACTCGTGGCCGTCGCTGGCCCCAAGTGCCAAAGAGAAAGGTGCATGGTGACGAGAGAGATAGGAGGGGTGGCTTGAAGTAGAAAGAATATGATGAACTAAACTTGAGGGTATTGCACCAATATGTAATTAGTAGCTGAGTCGAGTCTGATGGCGAAGACATATAGCTCTGCGACTGGGGGTCTAGAGCGGCGGCGTCTGAGCGAGGGAGAAACGGACAATGCTCGACTGGGATAGGCAATGAGTTGTTTTCATTTATATATATATATATATATATATATATATATATATATATGTGTGTGTGTGTGTGTGTGTGTGAGGGGGGGGGGGAGGACGCGGTTTTTATTCGCCTAGGCTCTTGGAAGTCTCTATTGTAGTGAACCCGTCGTTCGTTCCGCTCTTTATTGAAATAGGGGCTGTTTCTTGGGCCGGCGCGTCAGTGTTCGTGTGTGGTTTGACCTTTTTTATATATATATGTGCAGCAGAACACGGATGTTTGTTGGAGTCCATATTATGTTTACGAAAGGGCGAAAGTGAGAGGAAAGTGTTCAGTGCGCGAACACTTTAAGCTGAAGGCATGTAGTAGGCACTGGATGAAGGACACCAGAAAGGATGCGCGCATGGCTTTTTTAAGTTACAGTATGCATGTATGCATTCATGTATGTTACACACACACACACACACACACACACACACACACACACAACACAACACACACACACACACACACACACACACACACACACACACACACACACACACACATATATATATATATATATATATATATATATATATATATATATATATATATATATATATATATAGTAAGTAACTGGATTTTTCAATGGGCCAAGTGTATTTAGGAAAATCAGAAGCACAACTTCGCGGTTATCTTAGGTTTATTATTTACCCAACAGTTTCGGTCGGTGGACCGACCTTTTGAAGGTCGGTCCACCGACCGAAACTGTTGGGTAAATAATAAACCTAAGATAACCGCGAAGTTGTGCTTCTGATTTTCATATATATATATATATATATATATATATATATTAAGGGCTAGTGAAAATGGCTTTCTACTAGCAATATTGTAATGGCAATGTACCGCCATGGGGTGATGTGTGGGAAAGTAGAGAGAACGCATATTGTCTATTTGACCCATTGTGCTCCTCTTCGAGGAAACAAGCGTTTTCCTGTGCCCAGAAGTCATGAGGAAGATACGCAGTGACCTTCGCGACGAAGGAGAATGTTTCTGGCACGAGGGAAATGACGCCGAAGACTTTCTAAGATAATGTTAGAACAGCATGCAAGAGCATATTGACTTATTTGTTGTCAATAATAGTAACATAATGAGTCTTTAAGCTCTTTCGATGATGACAGTCACAGTTCAAGTGGTGTCATCAGGCAAACTTGTATGCATAGCACAGGTGTAATTGGAGATCGCTGGGAGAGGCCCCTGTGCTGTAGTGGAGATGCAGTATGGAGCTTCTGCTCCTGACGATAATGATACTAATACAGCATACACCACTACTATTACTAACTAGTACTACTACCACTGCTACTGCTACTAATAATAAAGAATTAACAACCATAAAATATAATAAAAACCAGCTGATACCACGTGCTGTGGGGCTCAGTTTTAACGAACCTTTCATTGGTGTTTGTGGAGAACGCTGTTGCTGATTACCAGTCATTTAAAAGTAGAGACCACGTGACCCCAGATGGATATTTACACTGGGAACCACTTCGCTGAGAAATAAACTTGTCGCGCTCGATCAAGCACGTGACACGCATGATGATGAATAAATGACGTCGATGGAACGACCGCCACGAGATGAAGGTGACGTTGTGATGATGAGACAACGACGACAATGGCATAACGACGTGGAAATGACGACAATGCACCGATTGTGACGAAATGACGAGGGCGGCTCGAAGACGGCGGCGTGGTGACGACGATATGACAGTGCAGTAACAGCGATTGAGTGAAAACGACTGAAAGAACACGATGACATGGCAACGAACTCTGATGGTGGCATAAAGGCAATAATATGATAATATGACGGCATGACAGCAACGGTCTGGTGGTGTTGGATCTCACACTTCCACTCACAGGCACCACTTGCCGGCGCACGCCGCCATAATTCGCAGCATATAAGGTGTTTGTTTCCACTATGTCAAGTATAGCATGGACCGCCTTAATTTACGCAATATGCGACATTACATTTAGTGTGACCCACACATTCGGCAAGAGCTATTTGGCAAGACGACAGACAGCAGCAGCAGCCAGCGCGAAAGTCGATGAAAGATTCAAATAAAGATTCGCTTTAAAAACAAAAACTTAGAGTACGCTTAAGCTTCGCCTTGAAGAGTGGAACGCGATAGCGTTATTGGACGCCGTTGACGCCAACACCGCATTTTCTGCGACATGGGGCCCAATGAAAACTTAGAAAGGCTCCGTGTTCAACATTCCCTTCAATGTTGCCTAGAACCAAAGTACAGCGAAACACCTTCAGAACTGGAGGACGCTTAAACTTCGCCTTTAAGAATGGATTGCCATAGCATTCAGTGATCCCTGGCTGCTTATCAGGCTTTTTTCTCGTATATTCAAATTACAATCCGACGCTATCGCGCCCATGGGTTGTATTAAGTTGTACTTTACAATTTTTCTGACAGATTTTACTTTGAGAAATTCAATTTTGAGAAATTCAATTCAATTCAATTTGAGAAATTCAATTCAAGGGGTGGTTCGGGATGGTGTGGTTTGGCTTAATTATTTCCGCCAGAAACCGATGCTCACGCCGACGCCGACACCAACGCCGACGCTGGATTTTCTGCGACACGGGACCCTTACGCTTTCGCATTAAAATAATAATCAGTTAGCTGGTGCCAACCATGGTTACAGTGGTAGGCATACTGACAGTGCTACCGTTAAAGAAAAAAAATGTGGTTGACCCCTCTTATATAGGAATCGGTATAGAACACGAAAGTGAAACGTGTCTTCACAGAAGTAGTGAAATGTTTATTGCACATTGATATATAATGTCTATTGGTGTTTTGTGGCTAAAGCGCCCTTAGGCGTTGATGCACCCACGCTGACGCCTGGTGGCACGTCTCCTCCATCACGACTACCAACGTCGATGACCATGAGCAACCGTCGTGCATATGGAAGCTGCACTACGCTGCACACGCTAGCACAACGCGAAAGACGAAGCACGTAACTGACACACTAATACAACGCGCAAGACAAAGCACGTAACTGAATCGTCACCGAGTCAAATCAGCGCGTACAGCGCATCGTAATTGCAGCCTCCACGATCAACTTCAGAAACATTTTCAGAGCTAATTGCGGAGGCCACGCTCCGCTGTGCTGAGTACGGTGAACGCCACCTAAGTGGCGTTGGTAGTGCTTCTTGATGCCAGCGTCCCTTCGAATGCTGGCATCGAGGCGTCGTAGTGCTGAGACCACCGAAGCGTTCACTGTCGGTGCGCGTTAGTGTCATAATGCAGTAGTTCTCTTTTCTGCTCGTAGGCGGCGGCACCACCCCGAGCAAGAGCGCGGGTACACGGAGGAGTGTTAGATATATAAGGCGCGTCTGTGTAGCTCTCTGCAAATGCGTTTGTGGCGCAATGGGTTAAACGCTCGGCGATCTATCGTCGCGGACCGAGAGGTCGTGGGTTCGATTTCCGAATTTTGCATGTTTGTGGAACTTTTTCTTCTGGTTTCTTTCTTTGTATTATGTTCTGTGACGTATTTCCGTGACGGAAATACGTCAGTGAAGTCTTGGTGGACCCCGGCATAAAACACTTTCGTTTTAAAAAACAAAAACAAGGTGGTCAAAATAATCCGGCGGCTGCTGGTACTGACAGGAACAGTCACCACCAACCTTTGGCGACTAACTCAATTCATTCGAGAGTCGGCAACCCCATTTGAAGCTGTGAACCTACTCGGCCTAGTTTGACAACAGAGAAAGAATTTAGTCACATAGGGAAAGCGTCGGAGCGCAATGACTCCTCTGTACTTAGAAAAAAAAAAGAAGGAATGCATGATAGCGATGACGGTCATGACAAAACGATAAGAACAGCCAGGTGAGGTTAATTGTTCTGTGCATTTTCCATCTCGTTCTGTGTGGGCATTCACCCTCCCGGGTGTGAGCCATGTTATAAGGACACAACAACATGTTTGTGGTGAACTTAGGAGCATCCTTTAATTAAGCCTGTGTTCTAGTTCTGCGTCGTGCGAAAATTCGACCATGTCCTGTAGCTATGTCCTTGATAGCTATAGTCATAACCACTCCATAAACGCGACGATTTGCTACGCTCGGTCGTTAGTGTGGCTTGCACCATTGCAACAAAAAGCGTAGCAGAAGAATACAGCACATTAAAAACAGCAACAACAACACAGAATGGCCACGCACGCAGACTAAGTTCGCTTGTCACTATCTCACACGATGCTTCCTTGCTGACTGTCTTGCTTCCTTCATTTGTACTTGTATGCAGTTACACCGGCGGTCATTGCATCCTGGAGAGGGGCCCGCAACCGAATCTCTCAAGCATGGCCCATTGCTAGGCACCGACGGACCTGCTGAACGTCGAACACTTCACCTGGACCTGTCCGTGAACGCGGGCGGACCACGAGCGCTGTCTTTCCCATTCGTCAATATTGGCAGCGGACCCAGAGGCATACCGAACCTGGAAGAGGTGCAACGGCTGCGTCTGGAGCCTCCTGGGCTTTGTACATGCCGCCGACTTAACAGCCTTACTTTAATCCCTCTTTTCTTTTTCATAGGCCTGTGGGTGTTTCTCCTTCGAAATAAACAAAAGCGAAAACCTTGTGTACAGTTTCATGTCATTCCGTGTGGGCAATGATCTCCCATGAGTACGAGACATTAGTCCTCCCAATGGGCACAAAACAACAACAGCCTGAGTAGTGTATTTGGTATTTTGGGATAGCTGGCCCTGTAAAGAGGTCATGCTGCTCAGTATTAAGTTTTAGTTCCTTATTCCTTGTAGGTTTCCTATAGTAGACTGACTGCTAAAGAACGCGTTCTTTTCATTCCTATCTTGAAGTTAATATTCAGCTGAAATAATGATATTATTATTCATTTCTAGCTTTACTATTCCAGTTATTATTACAACTAGTACTCCACATAATATTTACAATTAAGCAGCCAGAAAAATTGGCCCAGCCTTCACCGTTCACTTGCAGATTCATTGTCAGCTGCACGCGTAGTGAGGCAGGACGTTGTTAGCATCGACTTCAAAGACTGCACCTCTAAATGTTTTCAGAGGTGCGTCCATAACCAAAACCAAAGAAAGAACGAAAAAACAAAAATCTATTTGTTCGCTACTGCTGTTTTGGAAGTACAGTGGCTGTGTGATCCATAGCATTCAATGTCTATTGCACTCTGCATATCTTGGTATACAGAGAGCATTCAATTTATCACTTTTTTTTTACTTTTCTTTTTCTAGCAAACCAGTTTTTTTACCTACCGTGTTCCTGTGTAGGGTAGCAACCCGCGCGCTCGTCTAGTCGAACTGCCCGCAACTCCTTTCTATCTTGCTTTCTATCTATCCCATAGACCACTTTGTGGCCACTTACGAAATTGGCTCAGTTGCCCTTCAGATTCAGCAGAGCACTTGATCTAGCGTCGCCGCCCGCACATATTGCGAGAGATTTCGCCCGGCGCTGAAATCCTGATCCATGCGACTCAAAAAAATCACATAATGCTCAGAGGCATGGGGTGTGGCAACACTTTGATATGTGGGAAAGCGACAGCCATCAAGGAACGTACGGGGACAGGGTCGTTTATGTGGCCCACTCCTCTATAGCGATCCTGTTCTTCAAGCCCTTACTTGCGCCAACATTCTGCCCTTGTTGGGGTTCAAGTGAAAAGCGAGAGAGCATTTGCACTATAGGCATACGAGCTCACTTGGGGAAATTGAAGCGGATGTTCTGAAGGCCCGTCTCGTATTCAAGTGATGAATTTCGGATGCGAGCCACTTAAGCGTGAACGACGTCATTACAACCCTTCTGGGGTTGAGATGACGGTGGGATTGAGCGCGGTGCTCGACTGAACTGCCAGAATGAACCTGAGTGGGAAGATGGCACCACCCACACTGCGCAATAACGAATTCCTCGGGATCATTCGGTTCGTTGACTTCCTGCCGAGAGTGTCTTGCCCGGCATACGGCAGCAGAGAAATAGGCTGAAATCGGCACTGCAATAAATAGTCGAACATTTCATTCATAGCTCGATCGCTCTTCGTGAAATAGTAGGTAGTTAACGAAATTTCCATCCATCAAATGTTGCGGTTATATAAACGCCCGAAAATTTGGTAGCTTTCGTCAGAAACATTATTGTGATACGTTTTTATTTATGCGAAGTGTATTCCATCTGCCATGGGAAAAGAAAGAAAAAAAAAATACATTTATCTACACCTTCACACTGAAGAAGCTCGCATACTATCAAAGCCAGGGTAAAAGAAGTTTAATTTTGCGGTTAAGTGCAGGGCAGGCTGCAGATCGATTGTTCATTGATTTTGACGACACATTTTGTCACTTCAATGCGTTCTCTAGCGTTAGTGTAACAGCACTTACATATATATTATTTTTATGTTTGAATAAGTGAAAAAATTTCGCTTTTTGAACACCGTCTGGTGTTGGCATGATGTGTCAAAGAATGTTTATGGAGTGCATGCACCTTTGATTGCTTTATCACGTGACCTCCCGCTCTGGAAGGTGCGCCTATAGTTGAGGGTAAAAAAAAACTTACAGCAGCTGTGAAATATTTTTATTGTAATAAAATACAATTTACATACAGTTATAGAAGGCTGTTTTAGTCGAGCATGCAAAAACGAGCTTATATTAAATTTGTATTGTTCTTGGCCGTCAATGGAGGATTTCTGCTTCAACGTTTTTAGAGCAATGTGCTGTTTCAAAAAGTGATCGACACTTTAGAATAACATCGCGGCAAATACGTCCAAAACGCCTTTGGATAATATTGGAGAGTTTTGAGTGCGTCGCTTCAGTAGGCGGTGGAGGTGAAAATAATTGTTGGCTGAATGATACAGCTGGTATAGTTCGTAGCTACCATTAAGGTTTCGTGCTAGTTTAAGTTTCTATACCTCATCCAATTATCCCTGAGTCATCTAGCAAGGTTGTATTTAGATTTCCTGTTCCTACGTTTTGCCTATTACTCAATCACTGGTTTAGGCTTCATATTTCACTAATAGATTTTGTTGTGCTGTCGATCTCTGAAATAGTTATGTTTATATAGGTGATGATGATGATGATGACGATGATATATACAAAAATTATTTTACCGTGCTTTATATTTTCTGAAAAGTGCCCGCTCCTTTCTGTACTGAAGTACTTGAAGGTAAAATAAATAGCACGAAATGTCTCTTGAGCCTCAATAATCTGCATCAGCCACGCGTACGCCACATTCAAGTAGAAACGCTCGCCCTATAGTCGGTTCTGAAGGCATATAAATAAAATATTGCGAGAAAATGTAAATTTTTACCGGTTCTCTTCAAAGTACTGATATACTCTATCCAAATTTTTTTGCCCTTCCGACTTAGACAAAACCACACCGCATAACCATAACGACAAGGATCATCTAAAAAGGGGTAGATGAAAAGAGTGAAACGGAACTAAACACAAAACGATTTTTCGTTGCAGCGCCCCAGTGGACACTTGACCTCAGATGGGATACGCTGTTTCGTACAACCGTTGTTCAGCGAGGATTAACTCTGGCCTCACTGCTCATCTGTGGCCGTGCCTTCGCCACCAACAATACGCAGTTTGTACTTACGAACCCTACTGCGCCATTCACCCCAAAGTCATGTCCGCTGTACGACAGCCCCCCATGTTCCGTGATTCACCGCCTCCGCAACCGTGTCAGGGGAGGGGGACAAACCACGCACGTATTTCATCGTCCAGATGACCACCGCCCGTCACGGATTATTGCGGCGTCCGGCCAGCCCGCAGTCCTGCTTTGCCAAATCCTCTTCCGCTTCATTCTTGACAGTGTTTGTATCTTACTTCGTTCGCAGCTTGCGCCATAATCTGATCGCGTTTGGTCGCGTGTCATAAATTGCGTTCCTCCCATCGCCCTGTCTCGTCCTGTACTCGCAGTTGTCTCTGACTGCCAGTGAACACTCAGGGTCGTATATATGACGGGGGCTCAGTGTGACCACTAAGTGGACAGTGGATCGTAGAGCACGCTCTCTCTATTAGACACGGAAAAGAGGCTTGAGAAGACGCCACCCACAGTATTAGCCAGAACTATGGAGGGTTTATTTTCGCCAGTGGCCGTCCCGCCCGGCAATCCCAGGATCTCCGGCCCAAAACTTTTGCAGGTCATGGACTTCGTTACGTGCTCATCGCTGTCTGTAGAAAAGAGAGCGGGTGTCTGAAGCGTGCGGGAGAAGATCTGTGGCCATATTACCATGGGCCGCGAAAAAGAGAGCATCCAGCAGATACAAAGTAGCGGCGTGGAAAGGGCTGGTCGGCGCGGCAACTGCGTTTGGCGCTATAAGACCTGTGTTGCCAGTTTTGAATGACTATATTTGAATGATAAAAATAACCCGTTTTTGACCGCTGAGTTATCACGGCAGTTGAATGTTTATCTCCTATAATGCTACGACGGTTGTTATTCAGAACTGTAGTATTGTCGTAAACGTAGAAGATCGTAAACATATGTTACAGGCATGCCACCGCTGGAGGTCTGATCATAAGATAATCAGTTTGGATAAGCGGTTGAGAATATTCAATACGCTGATCCTTGATGACGATAAATGTACACCGGCAATGACCTAATAAGCGTCGAAAGTAGCTTTCTTTCCGAAGTCTCAATTACCGACTTCCTTTACGTGAAAGCTAATTTAAAGGTGACTTCCAAAGCATTTTTTGGAAAGTTACATAGGGCTGAGTCACCTGCAGAGTGGCCAGAATAAAATTAAGCTGCATGGCAAAATTTGATAGAAATGCGGCCAACCGATAAACAGCGTTCGCATAAACACAGAACGCAAATAGCAATACATGTTTAGACAGAACGCCCATAGCGCCAAAATTAAGGTGAACGTTCAATATATTCCGTAGAGATTTTGGTCATGCACTACTTCTTAACATTTTTGTGAAGCGTCAGTACACCTGTACAGAAAAAAGACGCAGTTTTGCCCGAAAGGCGAAGGATCAATTGCGATAGCAAATTAGTAGCGAGCTATATAGAGTAAGGATAGCAGTTTTATCGGCTGTATAAAGTTGGACACATTCACTTACTAACTGAATTAACAAGATTTGAAGTGAAGGCGCGAAAACGACGACGGACGAAGAGAGAGCACACACACACACAGGGCGCCCTGTGTGTGTGTGTGTGCTCTCTCTTCGTCCGTCGTCGTTTTCGCGCGTTCACTTCAATTCATGCTTAACCAACACGCCCAACTATCCATCCTAACGTCAAAAATGAATTAACAAGCATGGTGTCAGTGCGCACATACAAACATGAATAGATTACACTCGATCCGCACACAATCGCTGTCAAAACGCTGGCGTGAGCAAGCGGGCCAGAAGCAGCGAGATAAGGTTTGTGCGGTCTATCACTTCAATTAAAACTGAGCGGCGAAAGCACAGCGCTTACAGAGGTAGGAGCCATGTTGCAGACCGCTTTCAAGATACGGTACGCGCAACCGCCCGGCGCCACGCAAAGTACAAGTTGATTGTGTTGTCTATCGCGAAATAACCTGCGTTGATGATACTAAAGCCCTTCAGTCCGACCTTGATGCTATTAACAAATGGTGCAACATATGGTTGATGGAACTTAACATAAGGAAATGCAAGCATATGCGCATATCTCGAACATCATCTGTTTCGTCCATTTACCACATCGCTAGTATTTCTTTGGAGACCGTGTCCTCATACAAATACCTTGGCATTCACATTACATCAAACCTTTCTTGGGCAGACCACATTTCGTATGTAATTAGCAATGCTAATCGAATTTTGGGGTACCTCCGTCGTAACTTCGCACAAGTATCTTCATCCATAAAATTAACCATGTACAAAACGCTCATTCGCCCGAAACTAGAATATGCTGCCTCCGTCTGGGATCCAAGCCATGAAAACCTAATTCTGTCACTAGAAATGGTTCAAAATAACTCCACGCGTTTCATTCTTTCTAACTACAACAGAACAGCAAGCATATCAGCCATGAAATTAAGTCTTGACCTATCAACCCTTGCATCCCGCCGTAAGTTGTTTCGCTTGAGCCTTTTTCACTCCATATTTCATCATCCTCAGCTCCACCATGAGCTTATATCACCCCCTCAGTATGTTTCATCTCGCTTAGATCACGCACAAAAAGTTCGAATTCCTTTTTGCAGAACTGACGCTTTTTTTCAGTCATTCTTACCACGGACATCCGAAGAGTGGAATCACCTTCCTTCGGATGTAATCTCCATCTTAAATCACCACCTATTCAAGAACGCCCTAGCTACATTGTATAATTAGAATTTTATGTGCTTGCTCATTCTTTGTTATGTATATATGTATATTCTTTCACATGTAACCCACTCCCCTCTCTAATGCCTTTGGCCCTGAGGGTATGTTAAATAAATAAATAAATAAATAAATAAATAATAAATAAATAATAATAAATAAATAAATAAATAAATAAATAAATAAATAAATAAATAAATAAATAAAAGTTGCTCGCAGAGCAGAAGCCGCAACCCCTCCCTCCTGTGCTGCATTCCTGCTTTCCTCCTTGTCACCAGTTCCCCTTGCGCACGGTCTCAAGATACGTATTTGGTGCCGCAGCTAAACGACGCCTACCCTCCCTCCCGTCTCCCCACGGCCTTTCGCACAACGGAATAAGTCGCGTTTGCTCTCCTCCGTGCGTTCGCTCCCCGTGAAAGCGCGCGTCCCTCATGCGCTTTCACTCGCACATACAGCATACGGCATGCGGTGACGAATTTATCACCGTTGGACTTTTACGGAACCTCACGGCGACGGCGACGCCGACGGCAGAAATTCGCTTGTAGTGTCCATATAATTTCTATCGCATTAAAAAAATTCGAGGACACCTAAGCACATAGGAGTTGTGAATGCGAAATCATTTTTATCCAATTGAATGCGGCTCAACGATCCTTCGAGTTTTGAACACCTCGCGGGCAAGCGAGCGCGTTGAGACGCTTGGCGTTGGCTTGGCGAATATTTATTTGGCCTTATCTAAGCGAAGTTAGAACGCAGGCGACAGCTTGCGCGGACAAGGAACGCGCGGATAACACACGCTTCCGTGAGCGAGAGCGAGGGTGACGTGGTGTCGGGGCGATACCACTCCCCTCACGCAACACCAGCAGTGGCAGAAGTTCCCTTTCGCCCTATCTGTTAAGTCGGGGCGCGCTCGTGACGCGGCGTCGCAGCCAACGGGAATTTCGGTGCCGTTTATCGCTTGTCCAGACGACAGACGCCGGCTTTTTCGCTCAATGGGCCATTTGACGCTTTCGAATCAAAAAGGGTACCCAGAAGAAGGCACGATAATATTGAAAGTAATAGCAGCTGTCTCTCACAACATTACTCGCAATCTTACCTCATAGTAATCCAGCAAGATGCTTTGCCGGGCTAGTTGGTGTGATGGCATGTGGAGCAAGAAATGAGGGTGAAAAAAGGGCGAAAGGACAGAGTGCTACTTTCCTTGTTCTTTTGCGCTACCACCCATCTATCAATTCACACACACACACACACACACACACACACACACACACACACACACACACACACACACACACACACACACACACACACACACACACACACACACACACACACACACACACACACACACACACACACACACACACACACACACACACACACACACACACACACACACACATACATACATACATACATACATACATACATACATACATACATACATACATACATACATAAAACAGAGTGGCTTGGTTAGACTTCTCGATATTTCGCATATGGAGCGAATTCCTCGAGAAAGTTTGTCACCCGATGGATGCCACGGTAGGTTAAACGGTAAAGCACTGGATGTGTAATGTGGAAGGGGTTGGTTCCGCGCCCTCCCGTGCCAATTTGTTCTATTTTCCTTTATTTTATTGTTTCTACACTTCAATTAAAGCAAACGTGTAATTTCCCCCCATGATTTCTCAAGCTTTATTGTCTGTTTGTTTCATATGGTTGTAGCTAGCGTGGCAGAGAATGAGACAAATAGGGGGAACAATTACCCTTTTCAGGGAAAGATGCACCGAACGTCACCCTTGTCAAACGTTCAGCAACGTCTCTTACAGGATAAGCTCCGGGAGCTGAGTGGCAGCATAATCGGCCCATGAAATATGTGTGCGGTAATGCGGTCCTCTCAACACGAATCACCCGAAAACAACAAACGATGAAATAGAGAAACGTCGGTTCAAAAAGCATCGCGCCTCTGACAGATGGGCGGACACCTCCTTTATACGAAATATTGTATCCCACTTGAAACGCCGCGTGGACACGACTTTGAGCGTGCCGTGTGCACAAAAGCGACGTGAGAAACGTCAGAGATGTCCCAGAGGGTTGTCACAACGAAAAGAAGTGTTAAACTGAAAGAACAAGAGAGTTTAAAAAGATTGCAACGGCGAATATGAAGCAGTGTCCAGACCCACCAGCTGTCAGATGTCGGTGGCATTGATGTGAGAACCCGGCATTTATGTCCACGGAGGAGGCGCTAATGTATGACTTGCACTGGTCGCTCCTCGTAACTTTCCTTCGCTCAGAAGGTTTCGATGGCTTGTGTGTGTGTGGTCCAAAAAAACAACGAGCAGCATTTTGACCAGCGTAGCCCAAATTGTACACACGCTTAGGCCTCTCAAGCACTCAGCATGGAATGCTACTGACACGCTATTTATTTTGTGTTTATTATTTTATATGCAGCAAAGGTTGTCACACGTGTGCTCTATAGTGATCAAGAGAGAGAGCAAGGAGAGGAAAGGCAAGGAGGTCAACCATACGTGCGTCTGGTTTGCTACCCTACACTGGGGATAAGAGAAAGGGGGAATAGAAAGAGAAAAAGAGCGAGAGAGAGCACTGAGTGCACGTGGGATGATGCACATGAGCACTATAGGCGGTCTTTTAAACCGGTGCACTTCGAGAAGTGTACCAGTGCACGAATCACTTGTGCCAGTGACGGGTGTAGCCACGGTCCCAGTATCTTTGACTCGGAGAACCAAAATAGCTTAAAATGGCACAGGCATGCTTCAAGAAAGACTCAGAGAAGCGGCTTGAGGAACTGGTTGTTCATGAGACGGTACTGACAATAATTAGGTTTATAATTTCACAGCTTGGGCAATTTAACATCAAAGTTTTCTTCAACTTCATCATCCGGTTAGTTTAGTTGCAGATTCTGATAATTTTCGTTGTAAAGAAATTCTGCCAGACAGATGTTAGGCAGCACTACTTACGTCAAGCTCTGCGAAGCAATTAGGATTCACATGAAAGCGAAAAGCTTAAAACAAATGTACCGCCAGACTTGTAGTTGCCGAAATGAAGAAAATGCATTCCCTCCAGTAGTAACAAAGGTGACACACGAAAGACACACGAACTCGGTGACTGATAAGCCTAACCTCGGTTGAAGGCGATCGACATCTCGTCAAGCTGCGTGTGTGGCTGGCGAGGACTGAAGTTCGTGCCACCAACAACGCTATACAACTTGCCACCCATCACTTGCCCGTCCACACAGAAGGCAACTTCTCGCGAGAGAAGCTACTCACGCCAACCACTAACTCACGATCACCGGCTCAACACTGTCATCTGCCGTTCATTCCAAGCATGCATTCACAGGGCGTGATACACCTTCACTAACGGTTGCTGCACCTTCGGGGGGCATTTCTGCTAACTACTTCTGGTCTCCAGGAAATGATGCCTTCGGTCGCACCAGAGTTAATGACCCTTCCTACCACCGAAGAATAGATCCGGCCTACACCAACGAGAACAATATAAGTTCTTCGTATAGGGAACTAGGGACATTCCGGGGACCTAGAATGGCATACTGCAGGAGGCTCCACCACACTCGAACTCTTTTACTCTCACTGGAATGCTCATCACGTCAATAAACTGTTACGTTATTGCAAAGTTGCTTCTCATGCCAACCGGGCCTCTTGGTCGTTCGATGCTCAAGCCCAGTAATCCTGGGTCACCTACCACGTCGTAACAACGCATGCAATGCCACTGGCAACTTGACGTGTGTTCCTCTAATGAGTTCTCTAAATAGCGAAACAGCTATTTTCATTTATCGGGTTTACCAACACAATGACTATGCACGTAGATACACACAGTGGGTTGTCTTCGCTGAGTGATAGATGTGGCGATACTGCAGCGCCGCACATTGTTTTAAAGGGACGCAAACGGGGTGCAATTAACTGGCCAAACAAGAAATAGGCCTGAGTAAATGTAGGCAGGAAGTTCGTATACAGGCTGCCTAGAAACTTGACAGAATACTTGAAAACTATTGAGAAAAGAGTTATCTACTTGGTGCGTTTCCCCAGGAACTTACGCAACAAGCGCGGATCTACTGCCTGTGAATCAATCGGAATGGTCCTCACTTGCACCAGTGTCTCTCCATGCAGACTCCCGTAAGGTCTATCCACCGTCATATTCGATGAGACATGATCATCTGACAAGTTGTAACATTGGATATCCAACTGAAATACGAATAGAATAGCAAAGGCTATTCGGTTCATACTGGAAATTTCGGATATCCACGCGCCCTAAACGTTAACTTTCGTTTCTTTTTCTTATGTATATTTTCTCCGTCATGCTCAGTAGGTGCAGCAGCAGTAAACGCATCGCAGCCTGCCATGCAATTAGAGCATTCGGTACCGCAATTTGACTGAATCCGTGCAATTTATTTTATGTTCTTTTACGCCTCCATACGAATTACGTGTTTGATTTGTAGTACAGTATCCGGCAGGCTTCACTACTGCTGGCCCCCCCCTGACTGCTATCCACACTGTTACAATTCACTTTTTTACAACCCTGGCAGTGTGTAACAATAAAACGGTGTCCAGGCGGGTGGTGGTTCGACGTGCCTGGAGCAATCGTCACGCACTCGCGATCTCGAGGCGGTGAGTGCATTAGAACCCGAATTCAGCCGTCCCACCACCGGTCATTGTTCGGGAGGGGGGAAGGGAGAAGCAATTGCGTAGTAGAATCGCGCCTGCTACGCTCGCGTAACACCGACGGGGGGCCCCCTCTCCCCAACCCAACCCCTCGTAGGGGAAGCAAGCAGTGAGAAATCAGCGAGGGACGAAGGTTGCCGTGAAGGAGCACCACAGAGGGACGGGACCGGCGGATGGTGACGTGTGGCCCTTTATATTACACGTGCTTTATTTTCTTCTTGCCCTGCACGCGCACAAGACGGGCAGTGAGCCGGGCAGTCTGACTGGAAGCGTATGCAGACTGTCGGGTTGCAACGGCATCATTACTAAATGTTCGATTGGAGTAACGGCGACACATTACGCGCGCTCTTTCGGAGAGAAACAGTGCTTCGTTAGAGCGAAAACTGTTGAGGGTACTTCATCGAGATTTCGTAGCCTCTCTCGCAGGTGTAATCATTGTGTCTATCATAATCATGTGCTCACGAGGAGAGATGCTGCCGGAGAAGGTGGCTCAACTAGAAGTCCCTATGATAGTGATGATGATTATCGCTTTTGAAATGGGGCAGCTACTAATATTATATTAGTCCATTAGCTATATTAGCCTGTTTGAGCTAGTATAGTTTTACTACATCTACTACAGTCTAACATTTAAACTATCTCTCACTGAGGCTATCTGCCTTCATTAAAACCTATCTCACTGTTACTATATGCCTTTAACAGCATAAATAAATTCACACGAATAATTTTAAAGCTTATCTCGACCGCTGACCAGTTAATGATTCCATCTCGGCATTACATTACATTTTGCTGAGTCATCGCCGGTCTTTTTCAAGCAGACACTAAGTAGCATTTAAGTTACTTCTTAGTCACTACTTCTTAGTCACTACTTAGTGTCTACTTAGCACTAAGTAGACACTAAGTAGTGACAAACTTGGGACCTCGAGGAATTTTGTGAGCGATACTTGCCATGCGCACCGGCACAGCTGACGTGTTCGACACTCCTGTGTCGACTATAGGGTGGCCCGGTCGCTATCGTGCGGCGCCACTTCCTCACACTTCCGGCCGAACACCGGAAGTCGTGGCCGTATTCGGAAAGCCTCGGCTCGCAAGGGCTCTCGACGCTGCCGACCCTTGTGTCTGATACCCGTCGCGAATGCCACTTCAGAACAACTGTTTCCTCTTCGACGGCCGCGAAAGAGACTCAAGCATCTGACACGCGCGCTGGTCGGGAAATCGCTGCCATTGCGTTCAACGACTTCCGACTGTGAGGGAGCGAAAAAAAAGTGCTTCGCATTGAGTGTTTATTGCACAGATTGCAGCGACCATTGCAGTAAGCTCCAAATTAAACAATTCATGACAAATTGCCTTGACCGGCTCGCTGCATAGAAGCCATTCTGTAATCTTTTGTGAACTGATCGATGACTGTATCCTGACCGACGGCTGTAATCTGTAATGATATGGAAGGGACATCTCTCTTTGAATTGCTCTTAGAAAAAACTACAACTTGTTCATGGAACTACGCAGCTGCACCCGTGACACCTCGCGCGATGGGACGCCTCTAAAAGGCTTCCTTTCGAAGCTGCTCGCAAGCATCGCTGGCTGAGTTGCACGGCGACGAAGACACATACACAGAGCACCATACACTTGTTAGCTCGATTATCTGTTTGTTTCCCGCAGGAGTCATGCGTTCCTGAAATAAATACCGTGAAAGAACAAAAATCAGCGTGGCCCAGTGGTAGGATGCCCGACTCGCGCGGGTCACCCAGGTTCGATTCCGGTTGGAGCTTAGAAAAACATTTTAATATAATGGGCGATAGCTGCTGCGGACACCGGCGGACACCAAAATGGCTATTGGAGTGAACCCAAACAGCTTACGCTGAAATTAACTTTGATTTGGCAGTTTAATTTTTTTGCTTCTTTTCTTTATTTAGCAGTAATTTCTCCATTTGAGAGAAAAACATATTCTTAAGCTTTGAACTAAGATAAAGGAAATTGGGGAACCCAGCGATTCCTTTGGACCTGAACTTTTTTTACTTCGACCGCAGCAGGATCTGACAGCGCCATCTCCTCAAGAACAATTAATATTTGCGATTCACATTTATTCCTCGTCCGCTGTGGTAATGTAGCCCGCGACATTGCAGAGACGTCTCCACACCTAGAATATGTGGAGCGGAAACTTACCAGCGACGCGCGCAACGTCGTCACTGTTCCATACAGTAATATGTGTGGTGTCCATATCACAGCGACCAACAATGTTTCATGGAAGCACGGAAACTAATCCTCACGCCCTTGCTTTTCAATGTACTGTGGTGCCATAAATATGCAACGGTGACGATTGATGATGATGGAGAAGAAAAAGAAGAAGAAAATGATGATTACTATTTCAGTTGGCATGCCTCCCCCCCCCCCCCCCAAAAAAAAAAAAAAAAAAAAAAAAAAAAAAAAACAGGGCGGCGACAAATAGTCACCTAGCCTGCTTGTGCTAATGAGGTGATATACATGCCTATTGCAGACTAGCATTTGGCCAAACTCTGATTTACCTTTTCTCTTGTCATTAAAACTTATCTGTATTGTACAGTTAGATATGCTTGTAATGCCACCGGGTGCATTTATATCTTCACACCTCCCCCCCCCCCCCCCCAACAGAACTCTAAACGTATCTTACTTAAAAAACGTTTCTTGCTTAATTACGTCCATTGCTGCTCTGGTAATGATATAGGTATCCACGAGTTTATTGAACATTGAGTATTTCGGGAAAAAATTTTATTTCGGCCTGTAAAGGTATTTAGGCCGTAAACGAAATAGATGGCGTAAATACCTTTACAGGGCGAAATCAAATTAATTCCCGAAATACTCAATGTTCGATACACTCGTGGATTGCTCATGGTGGTGGCTCCACTTTTCAAACGACGCATGAATATGCAGCACGACAGAAGCGACCGATCGACAGCCGAGCGACAGGTAGGAAAACAGGCGAAGAAACTTGAGACTCCAGATAGACAAGTTAGGAGAAGACGCAAACTGTCGTCACAGGATGCAGGCAACCTTCCATGTAAGCTGGATGCGACACTTCTATTCGCTCACGCATATCACCGAAAGAACGTCTGTGTTTTCTCTAAGAAAAAAAAGAAAGCGCTCGCGTTAGGCCTCCCGAAATCCCTGCCCCAATAAAAATCGAACGGCATGCGTCGATGTAAGTCTCAATATCGATGCGCTTTATGCGTTATCTCGCTTGACACGAATGGCGTGGGTATAGGGTCAATGAAAAATAGACGTATAGGGAGCCTGAGGTGAAAAGGAAAAAAAAAAAGATTTCAGAAGATGAAATAAGCAACGGTAGTAAGCAAATACCACTTATACGGAAAAGTTCCGCAAACATCGGGGCAGATCGGAACTGATAGAGGCACTTCCGCTAGAGGAAGTACATATCATGAACTGCGGACGTTGACTCCAGAGCTGGCAGGGAGCTTTTTTTTATCTCCTTATGTAACGCAATGAAGACCTCCTCGCAGTTGTAATAAAGTCAATGACGATATGCGAAGTTCAGCTGCGTGGCTGATGTTCTATTTCATATATTCCCTTATGTCTATAGGAATGAGCGCTATGTTTATGCCCGCCAGGATTTTATAGCTGCGCAGCAGAACTACTGTGGCGCATAAAAGTAAGATTTCAAAGCTCTAAAGGTGTATCGAAATCATGGTCATTTATTCATATCGAGGCTCTTTTGGATACGGCGACTGAGTAGGTTTCGGGTGGCAGTGGGCTCACTGTTGCATACAACACCGAGTGATCCGCTTACAGCGGTTTTAGCAGCTTGGCGAAAGGATGACTCAAAGATGCGGTGCATAAACCGATGAGAAACGGGCGAGAAGCACGCATCGTTCAAGCGAAAAGCTGGCTTCTGTTTATCGTGGTAGAGAAACGCCAACGGCGGTATATTGTGGAGATTCGCACGAATGCGGGAGTGTAATAAGGACAACAACACCACCACCACCAACACCAATAATCATAATAATAAAGAAACGATATGTTGTTCCGCACAAATGCACTCGCACAGTGATAGCTGAACCTATGCCTGTAAATAAACTGTGCTTATGAGCATGTTCAGGTGCTTACGCTTTGCAATTGGCGCCTCTGACTGGTATGAGGATTTCACGCCATGATGACACCAGCAGCGATCATCATCATCATCATCATCATCATCATCATCATCATCATCATCATCATCATCATCATCATCATCATCAGCCTATATTTATGTCCACTGCAGGACGAAGGCCTCTCCCTGCGGTCTCCAATTACCCCTGTCTTACGGTGAAATAGAAGAATGTAACTTACAGCCTAAGCAACGTCGTATATCCCTGACAGATTGTTAGATATTCGTGAAGCGTTGCCACCACACAACTTACCTGCATTGCTTCTGATTGCTGTTACTCGTTCTATTAGGAACTTTTAGAGGACCGCTGCCACTTACTGTTACCGATAGCATCCTGGTCACATTCCAGCGCTTCTACGCGTTAGTTCATGCGACGCGCGGAATGCCTATCACATTAAAAATCTGGCAGCTGTTCCGTGTAATAAACGCAAGCCGAAGAGCTGAGCTATAGCTGCCTAATATAATACGAGTGAAGTCGTAGAAAAAGGGCTAACGTCATTGGTAAAAGTAATCACCTTATTGGCGCCTTTCGGTTGACAGATTGTATCGGGGCTAAGAATTAATGACAGCAAAAGAAGCAAAAATAGATTAGACTAACCTAAGCACAAAGTTCGGACTTGCTTTGACATCCACGCCGTAAAATTGCTCAGGCGTAAAGAACAGAGATCCTATTACGAGAAGCAGGTGACCATGAGACGCGAGATAATAAGCGCGTGCGACGTAGTACCTGTCAGTTGTGTTTCCTCGTGAGACGCAGCAAATTATGGTAATCGAATGTCTTAATAAAAGCACACTGGTGGAAGGGGAGTAATCTAAGTTGAAGCTACCCAACAGCACTCTCAAATTCTGCAGCCCATCGGCAGCGTCTCGCCAGAGGGTTTTTCATAATTAAACATCATCTTTACGCGAGAGACTCAGTTCCTGTCAAAATGAAGACTGTTACTCAAGATGCAGTAATTAGTTGCAGCGAATAGACGCGGCCTTACTTGAAAGTGCTAAAATTACGTCGGGCGTTCCAGAATGGTCTACCGGAAACAATATAGCTGTGTAAGTTTCTGACAAGTTGGAAGCCTCGTACGTTACAATAACACGTCGAGGCACAGCTAGCGGTACGTTGTAAAAAGTACACAAAGCAGTAAAAAGCTGGATTGGCAAGTTTAGGGCAGAGTTATTTGGGCCACCTACATTGTCCGTGGGGGGGCGTACTTACGTTTCACCTAATATTTTAGGCCGTCGACACTCACGTTTTACCTAATGGTCTATGCAGCACCGTAGACAGTGAGCTTGGTGTCTACACGAAAGGAGTTCGAAGAGCGATTTGGTTACACACAACTGCCCTGACTGGCCGGGTAACTGATAAATAAGCGCAGATAACTTTATCTCTCAATTCTATTTTTTTTAAGACAATGTCTTGGCGAGTTAGCCCTATCTTCCGTACAGAATATGTTTCTAGCCACTTCGTGGGCCGATTCTGGAGAAGTGTTGTCAAAAAATGTGCGCCGATATCGAAGATAGGGTCCTGTACCGGTGCTCCAGGTGGTATCGGCACCGGTGGTACCAGTACCAGTTGTGTTATTGTGCAGTCGGTGGTACCGGTGCTACCACCAGGCAGTTGTACCAGTGGTACCGGTGGTATCGGTACAACCGCGCAACACCTCATCAGCACTGGTACCACCCTGCTGGTGGTACCGGTGGTGAGGGAGAGCTTCCTTGCATTCTTTCTCCGTGACAACTATAGCGTTCTGAGTCCCTGTCGTTGGCACGCACGCTGTGCCTCTGGTCGAAGATGCAGACGCTGTCATTTGAGAGGCTGCTGGGTCCTCGGAATAAATTATATGGTTCATACACCTCATTCTGTTGCCCCAACGGACTCGGGAAGACATTGTCTTTCTTCGACATCTACTAAAAGCTGAATCGCCTTCCAAGTTTTTGTTTCTTATCGCTTATTCTGAACTAAATCGCTCCGAAGCTTCAAATGCATTTCATACAGGTGTTGGTTAAAACAAGCTTATTCTACGTCCGCAACGTGTCAGCCATTGTGGCGTCGTCGTCGTCGTTGTTGTGCCGTCATCGCTGGAATTGCTACCATTTGTCTCGGTGGGTGGTATTGCTTTCTTCTGATGGTCCCCATCATTTGCTTCTTTTTAACACGAAAGTGTTTTATGCCGGGGTCCACCAAGACTTCACTGACGTATTTCCGTCACGGAAATACGTCACACGAACATACACGAACATAATACAAAGAAAGAAACCAGAAGAAAAAGTTCCACAAACATGCAAAATTTGGAAATCGAACCCACGACCTCTCGGTCCGCGACGATAGATCGCCGAGCGTTTAACCCATTGCGCCACAAACGCATTTGCAGAAATTACACAGACGCGCCTTATATATCTAACACTCCTCCGTGTACCCGCGCTCTTCCTCGGGGCGGTGCCGCCGCCTACGAGCAGAAAAGTACTGCATTATGACACTAACGCGCACCGACAGTATAGTGCCTAGAATATACTTACTAGTGTGCCGACCGCCGGGAGTTTCCAATGGGAGACGCTGGCACTGCCGGTGATGATTTCCGCCGGAGGCCCCCAGACGGCGACACTGTTTGGGACCGTGCTAACCGAGCGGCGCATCACGCGTCGCTTGCGCATCACGCGTCGCTTGCGCTTCGGGTGCATTTCGGATGCGCGTTCGTAAGCGCAGTCGGTTGCGGCGCGTTGTTGCTTTCGAGCAAGTAGCGTGTGGTGCCTCCGCACGTCATTGCTGGGGTTCCTTTCTGTGCGCATGGTTCGTACTTGTGTTTGTTCACGGACGGAACCGACATGTCGTCGCAGAAAACGAGGCGTAAACACAGCACCTGTTTTGTCCCATATTGTACAACTGGATACCGCTCAAATAACGAGCAAGTCTCATTATTCAGCGCGCCTGCTGACTGGCCAGAACGTTTTGCCGAGTGGGAGAAGAATATAAGAGTGCAGATCGAAGGCTAACTCTGGCGGCTGTCGCTTGTGAGAAACACTTTAATAATTGCTACATTGAGCGCTCGTTCAAAATTAGTTGACGGTGTGTCGCCTATGAAAATGTGCCCTGTTTAATTACCTTCATTTATGGTAATTAATTTAATTTATGGTAATTAGATACAACTTGGTGTGAATTTAGCATTTGTGGACATGTCTCGCATATAATAGTTTACTGTGGAAAAAAGTTACACTTCTGCGGAAACCACGTATTTATTTATTGGTATTTTTCGCAGAAACACCCCGTATCGTGTAGCGTTATAATGATAACTGTGCATACGATCGTTTGTAAGTGCAACAAAATCATATTCTTTCGATTACGCTTTGCACCTCAACCAACGTTCCGCAGAACGAAACGGGCTGGGACTGTCCATTGGCGTCTGTCGCACACGCGCGCGTTGGCTAGAGACGCCGCTCGGCATAGCACGGTCCGTACGGCTATCGCCGTCTGGTGGCCGCCGGCGGAAGGCATCATTCTCCGTGCCACCGGAAAGCCCGCGGTCGGCACACTAGTAAGTATATTCTAGGCACTACACCGACAGTGAACGCTTCGGTGGTCTCAGCACTACGACGCCTCGATGCCATCATTCGAAGGGACGCTGGCATCAAGAAGCACTACCAACGCCACCTAGGTGGCGTTCACCGTACTCAGCACAGCGGAGCGTGGCCTCCGCAATTAGCTCTGAAAATGTTTCTGAAGTTGATCGCGGAGGCTGCAATTACGACGCGCTGTACGCGCTGATTTGACTCGGTGACGATTCAGTTACGTGCTTTGTCTTGCGCGTTGTATTAGTGTGTCAGTTACGTGCTTCGTCTTTCGCGTTGTGCTAGCGTGTGCAGCGTAGTGCAGCTTCCATATGACCGAGGGTTGCTCATGGTCATCGACGTTGGTAGTCGTGATGGAGGAGACGTGCCACCAGGCGTCAGCGTGGGTGCATCAACGCCTAAGGGCGCTTTAGCCACAAAACACCAATAGACATTATATATCAATGTGCAATAAACATTACACTACTTCTGTGAAGACACGTTTCACTTTCGTGTTCTATACCGATTCCTATATAAGAGGGATCAACCACATTTTTTCTTGAATGAATTAACTGAAGCCAAACTCTAGGATGGAATTGAGTGTGACAAAGAGTCTCTGGTAATTCTCGTTCATCTTGGGTACGCGAATAAAAAGAAAGGTGATTTGGAACATTCATGTATCTGTACATCGTTGCGCAAAACGCTGCCGAATTGGCAGGATTGCTATCTGCGCAAAGACAAATTGTGGCCCGAGGTCAGGAAACAAAACAGAAAAGCTCAATTCCAACAGGATGGCAGCGAAGATAGGGCATAAAAGAAACCAGGAAGGATCTTCTTGAGATACACTTCCTCAGAAAGAAAGAAAGAAAGAAAGAAAGAAAGAAAGAAAGAAAGAAAGAAAGAAAGAAAGAAAGAGAAAGCGAGAGAACTTCCCCTGTATTGTTTGGACGTCGTGCCAACCAGCACCGGCTTCGTTCTTTATTACTCCGTGCCGTTAGGCTGATAGCCTGACGCAATTCCGGATGAATCGAGATCGACCCGACCCGGGGCCATCCCGTGACAAGTCGACTTCCCCAAGATCGTTCGAGACCCCGTCTGGCCCCGTGACTTGGCCTATCGTATGCACAGGGGAAACGCACATCGTTCTGGACTGTTGCCTCGGGAAACTTGCAAGTATATCGCACTTCTCCCTGTTCTCTCCTTTCCAGACGCTGCTCTCTGCAGATCGCCTCACAGGACAACCAAGGAAGCCGGGATCGACGGGGCTGGCGATTTTATGCCCTGTTCCGGTCCCTCATTGCGGTGCTCGATAGACGCTGGACATGGACACCGTGGCTGTGGGTGGAGATCGACAGCGCCGATGGCGCATAAAATCCCGTTTGGGAAAGGCGCGCCCGGGTCCCCTGAGACGTAATCACGCGCCTTTTTCATTCTCGGTGCAGAACAGTGCCGTGTTGTGTGTGCGTGTTTTATTCAGTTACCCTAAAAGCCCGGTGATGGCATTAGATAGCGGGCAAATGATAAAAAAAGGACAATCCATTGTAACTTATTGAATATAGCCACGTGACGGCAAAACAAAAGAAAGAATGAAAAACAAGGTAGAGAAAGCGCGGTACAAGACGATGAATCTAGTAAACACTGCAGTTAACATAAAACTGTCGGCAAATACGCAATGATGCAAACATCGCAATATAATTTCCTATACTCAATACGGATAATGTAAAACAACGGACTGATAATGCAGTTCGCAGGTACTCGGCAGCACGTACACTGAACCGAAGAGGGCATCTGCGATTTATCAGTACAGGGAAAAAGAAAAGAGAAATGTGACACAAGTCAAACTGAATCTGAAAGTATTAGAAGTCTGTCGGCGTGAGCGTGGTTGAAAGCCTTATACGTCTAGTATTCTTTCTAGCACAGGACTGCAGGGTGAGTAATTTAATGACGGTAGGCCTGTATCAAACTGATCATTTTTGAGGACAGCCGATTTCACTAGCGCTGACCGGCTAATGCCAAAGGAAAGAAATGTGAGAACAGGAGTCGCACACTACTCTACTACCTGTGTCTATCACCGGATCTATATCATGCTTGCCTCCGGACAAGTATTATCATAACCACTTTTGCTGGGATTATGATAGTTCTCGAACCATTTGCATGCGGAGGTTTTATAATTTATAACCGGTAAAAACACTTTACAATCAAGTTTGCGAAGTGCATTTGTAATGTAGCGAAATATAATTTAGCTCCCACTGTGTGTCTTGTCCCAACGACAGTGATTTATTGAAAGGCTGGTTCATAGATTGTTTGATTGATAGTTCCGTTGATTATAATGAATTATAAATATTTACAACTTTCGTTGTCGGCGATTAGGCAACGTTCGGTAGCGAAATGCGCAGACGTAAAAGGCAGAAGGTAAGGGAAAAATAGATTGAGGACGCACTGATATACATCATTATCATCAGCCTTTATTTATGTCCACTGCAGGACGAAGGCCTCCCCCTGCGATCTCCAATTACCCCTGTCTTGCGCGAGCTGATTCCAACTTGCGCGTGCAAATTTCCTAGCTTCACCACCTCACCTAGTTTTCTGCCATCCTCGACTGCGCTTCCCTTCTCTTGGTATCCATTCTGTAACTCTAATGGTCCACCGGTTATTCATCCTACGCATCATACGGCCTGCCCAGCTCCATTTTTTGCCTCTTAATGTCAACTAGAATATCGGCTATTCCCGTTTGCTCTCTGATCCACATCGCTCTCTTCCTGATATACATATATCATTGAGATATTCCTTTTTTTAAGCGAAGCATTATAGGCTCACTTGTGTCAGGGTTGGTGCATGCGCACGCGGTATCATCGTTAGCATTGGCTTCAGCGTCGTCGTCTTCTTCCGCAGCTAGCTCGTTGGCGCCCCTCTGGTTGAGCTCGTGCTCGGCACGTGCTCGTGCCCCTGCTCCCCCGTTCGTCGTCTTCTGCCACAGCTGGCGCCGTTACCGCTCATCATTCCAGCGTTCACTCCTCTTCTGTCGTCGTAATGGGGAGCCGCGTTTACGGGGGTATGAGCCTTTGCTTAAGGAGGTATGAACCATCCATTCTCTTACGTGACGGACAGATTTAATTTGGATGCAATTTGATTTCGAAGAATGGCAAGCGGCAATGGCGGGCGACTGCTGCTAACCACGCCGCCGAGCAAACTCTAGACATCGAACGCAAGCGACAACAGCGACGAGCATAGAATCATAGACCGCAGCGGAAAGAAAAGCTTGCACGAGACGGAATGAATAGTAGAACGAAAGGGAAGGACAAGCTGTACGAAAAGGAAGTAAACATAGTAGGAAAGGGAAGAAAAAGTGGTAGGTCAGGTACACACACGACAAGCTTCGCTTACCCCCATTTTCTCGACAGGGGAAGGGTTGGTGATATTTATTTCCTAATTGTTCATAATTTTATTATAGTTTATTCTTATTGTCTCTTTTTTCACTGCATGTGGGGTCGAGGAAAAGTGAAGGACATACTGCTGGTTTTTGAGGCAATACTGCGTGTTGTGAGCAAGTCATGTGGTGTCAGCCGGTGGTTCGTTTTGCCACGATTGCAAGTCAAAGCCCAGGTCAACACTCAAGTTGATCGCAAGTCGATCGCAGGCCGAACCCCAGGTCAAGCCGTGGGGTATTACATGCGAAAACCACGATTTGATTATGGGGCACGCTGTGTTGTGGGACTCCCGATTAATTTAGACCACCAAATAATCTTTAACGTGCCCCCAATGCACGGGGTACAGGCGTTCTTGCATTTCGCCCCCATCGAAATGCGGCCGCCGCGGCCGGGATTTGATCCGGCGACGTCGTGCTTAGCAGGGTAGCACCATAGCCGCTAAGCAACCACGGCGGGTATAATGTTTCAAATATTGATCAGTATTCAGCATTAGGTAAGTACAGAGAGGCGGCGATAGTATTATTATACATGATTCGCAAGGATAACGCCAACGAAAATATTGGTAAAACATTATTTAAATTATGGAGTTTAACGCGCCAAAACCACGATCTGATTATGAGGCAGGCCGTAGTGGGGGACTCCGGAATAATTTGGACCACCTGGGGTTCTTTAACGTGCACTTAAATTTAAGTATACGATTGTTTTCGCATTTCGCCCCCATCGCGTTGCGGCCGCCATGGCCGGGATTTGATCCCGCGACCTGGTACTTAGCAGCCCAACACCATAACCAATAAGCAACCACGGCGGGTGCAAATGTTGTTGCTTTTTTGCTGGTTGCTGAAGATATTGCAGGCCGTTGCCTAGTTATATTCTAAACTATACGCTGCGGACTTGCCTCGCTTACTAAAAACGAAGATTTTATGTCACCTCATCTCACCTTCATTTCTTACTTTCTTTTAAACTTATATGTACTGATGTCCCATTGCGAGATATTGCAGGGGTGGGTACAGAAGTTGTTTACATAGGTAAGAAATGAAACATGACACAGCACACATTAACATACATACAAAACATGAAACCGCATGAGTGTGCAAGAAACAGAACAGCAACTTTCGCAGCTCTAGGATCACACTTTGAGAGCTGTCCGGGACCAACCAAGTGAGTATAAGTTCTTGTTCGTGATTCTCAAAAGGAAAAGCACGAAAGACAGGCGTTGTCAGCCTTCTTTGAGGCAAGCAGCAGCATAAAAAAAAAGTAGCGCTCCACCATACTTCCACATCACAGAAAAAAATAGTACTTGAAAACCCGGCGTCGCATAAATGTTATGTCCCCCGCGTTTGGGCTTTATACAATATAATATACAATCCAGAGATGTTCTGTCCCAGGCGTTTCGACGGGCAGTACCACTACTGCTGCCTTAGACAACCTCGCAACTTTTATCACCGTGCCATAAAACTAAGCAGAAGTAATCTTTGCATAAGGATATTAAGCGCTGGACGTAAGGAAGGGCTTCGATGGGGCTCGCGCTTCAAGGATTTCTGACTCAGTCACGCCTCCAGCTGCGAAAATTACGCTCAGTTTCGGCGCGCGATATGCATGATATGAAAGGGCAAAGCAAAATGCAAAAGTTCTTCTTTCTGGGGTTTTACGTGCCACAACCAGTTCTGATTATGAGGCGCGCCCTAGTGGAGGGCTCCGCATAAATTTTGATCACCTGGGGTTCTTTAACGTGCACTACAACGCAAAATGCAAAAGTTCGCTCTAAATAAAACTAAACAGCACGACACAACACCGAGAGCTCCCCAGGGTTATTTAAGAGCCATCGTTATATTATGTGGGGTGTGTGAAGGAATGTTCTATATTTAAAATCTTGACTTCATGCTGCTGTAAGATATGCCGGGATCTATATACCACCGCGAAAGCAAAAACTCTTTCTCCTCCATCGCACCGCACATGGGCAGTCTCGACCTTTTGAGAAAATCGTGGAAATTTCTGTGTTTCATTTTATTCAGGTATAAATTGAACATTTCACGGAAGAATGTACTTAGAAGGCATTAGGTTTTCGATGCTCCTTATTTATTTTGAACAGCGAAGTTGTTTATGCTGGAGGTAGTCCGATGGTGTACGCCCGAAATGTGGGCCAATCCTAGAGGCAGTGCAGAAAGGGTCCAATCGCAATGGCGCGTACCCCTGTGAACTAGCGAAGCTGTTGAAGCTCGAGTATTGTCTGTCGAGTGTACGCCGCAATACCTCCGCCTGGCGATAACGTCACCATGCGTCGCCTAGCAACGCTTCGCCCCAGCTGCGCCACCGCGTCGAGCCTCGCCACAGCTGCGCGAGCCTGGACGTCATCGCACACGCCGCATCGCTTCGCCTTAGCTTTGCCGAGCCATGACGTCATCACGCCGCGCGGAGTGGTTGCCGCGGCTGCGCAGAGGCGGAGCTAAGCCGTGACGTCACTGCGCTGACCCACGGGATATATAGCTCCGCGTCGCCGCCGCGGCGACACCAAAGCCCCGCCAGTCTCCGCACCGAACACATCGCCGCGAAGATGGGGCGGCCGAAGAAGAGCGTCATTCCCGAAGAAGAGGAAGCGTGGCGCGAAAGCCGCCGCGCCGCTACTCGAGAGCGAGTGAGACGACTTTGGTCCGATCCCGAGTATTGCGCCACTGAAATGGAGGCGAAACGTTGGCGATTCGCAGAAGATGCGGAGTTACGACTCCGCGAAACCGAGCAAAAGTGTTTGAGCGTCCAAATAGTTTAATGACCGAGTGTTCGTTGCTCCTTGGGCTGTCGATGATTCCTGAGTGATGTTGCGCAACACGTGGCCGAGTCTCGAAAGTTAACCTCGCAAAAATTTAGCCGAACTGAGATAAAGCTAGGTGGGGTCGCCAGCGTCGCTGTTTGTCCAGTCTTCGCACCACTAGTGTGAAGCTGCCCCCATTTTTTTTTTGACAGGGCTGCCCTTTGATACAAACGATACTGTGAGGGCATACACGTCATTTGGTATGTTCGTATCAGTACAAAGTAAGTACGTTTACTCACAAGTCACACCTTGTGTCCTATAGAGTCCTACAGACTGAGCCTCGGTGACCAAGCAATATAGTTGATGTGGAAGTGTCACGAGAGAAAGTCTCTGGAATACGTATAAAAGGAGGAAAATGCTTCAGCGATGAAGAAATCCTCGTTGAAGAAAACAGATCCCGGAATGCAATATATAGAGATAATAATACGGGAACGATAGATGTCAGACAGGACAGCAACTTTTGAAGAACGCATTCACTTCAGAAACTATCCTTGGTAAATCTACGTGGAACCACAGCAGATGATAACGTCTACAACAGAAAGACTTCCGCTTGTTTTCCATAGATAACGGCAACGTTCGTGCTTTCTGTAAACGAATTTCTAAATAAAGTTCTTGAAAGTGAATACTTAAACCACCGAATTAAATTAGGTGTTGAAGTCACCAGCTAATAGCAAACGGCGTAGAAGAAATAAAACGACGAAACGAGGTGTAACTAAGAGTACGAGACATTTGAAAGCATTGAGAGGCTCATGTTCTCCTTTCGAGAACAGATTCCGCATTTGAAATAATTGCCACGTCACGAGAGAATAAACAAAAGACACGTTGAATCATTCTTTCAATTGCAGGAAGGTAAGCTTGCTATACCATGCAAACACTTGCATGGAAACGACCAAAATAGAACGACCCGTATCTTTTGCAGTTCCGTATACTCTTTTTTTTTGTGTGGTGACAACAGAGAGAAGCTGACTGTTCTGTGTTTAATATACTATAATGATGCGAGCATTTTTCGTGGGTCTCTTGAAGGAAGAGAATGGTCACCCCGCTGGAGATGACGATGGGCGGGTGCTTTTGCTCGAGCTGTCAGCTACATTGATCAATGCTGCAGCTGCCTTTGTAAATATACATTGTAAATTGTCTTCAGCAGAATTACTACAATTCCTAACAATTAGCCTAACATTCGGTGGAGGTGCGGGATGTCGATCCTAGTACTTCTCGTTACTATAGGGTCTTTACTAGGATTACTAGGCAGCAAAACAGACACGCGAACGAGACCAAGCCGAGTGCCTGTCCCACGTGACCGCCTTCTAGCACTGCGACGTAATAGTACAGACATCTCCTGCAAAACAAAACCGAAACTGACGGTAGAAAAGCTATCATATTGAATTATTTAGAGCATTTTGAAGTTTGTCAATATGTTTTAGGGCTTTTGAACTACCAGATATTAACTCATCACAAAATAAAAAAGAAAAGAAAAGTCGCAAAATAGAATGTCAGCACTCCTTTAAACGTCCGTTCGGTCGATCGCCCGGTTGACGTGCCTATGCCTAAAGCGCCATTTTTGTTTTTATTTTATTTTATGCGGTGTTTCAAATTGTTTTGAACGCGTTGCCTAATATCTCTTACTATAGAACACTGACTTCCAAACTCTTTCTTATATATCCGGATACCGGTAGATGTAAATCACACATTAGATTATCCGCCTTATCCCCCCATACATTCCAACTTTTGCTGTAATTTACCCCTGTTTTCTTTTTCCATTGGTGAACCAGTGCCGGGAAAAGACAGAAACTTACAACGCCTGAGAACTCGTAATCGAAACAGTCTAATAAATTACATTGGTGATTTTATCTGCATTTTATTGTAGTGTCTGGATTAGAACGCCGTTAAAGTATCAACAAACTACTTCGAGACTACATGTAGAGAACTTTCGAATCACTGCCTGTTTTGGCAACTTCTGCCTTACAGCAATTCGCACTAAACGTTCTCTCAGGAGAGTCAAGAATGACAAGGTATTTCGTTGGAAGTACCGCGCAATGTGGTTACCAAAGTTGCTGAGCAGGTTAAGAAGCACTCCCGGTCTATGTAGTTATTTGAGCTTTCCGATTCACGATAGAATAAGAAATGGAGATAAGTTTTGGAGTTCGGCGGATGTTGCAATAATAAAATTATGGAGCTCCCTTCGTAATCATAGCTCACGAAGCAAAACGTTCCTCAAAGCCGAGACAATACATGTACCGTCGCGTGGAGCTACGCGGCCGGGCGAGGTGTTCAATTCAGCCTCGTCCCATAAATCTGCATATTAATGACAACCCGGGAGCACTTTGCGCTTGGACCATTCTCTCATATACACACTGCGACCGTCAGCTAGACAAGTGACTGGCGATGTCAAATATGCGCATTGATTAACGTGTGCCTCGAATAATTGGTGACAGAGGAAGTCCTCCTTACTGATATAATAGAAGCAAACGATAAATTACTTAGCCGCACCTTCACAAGATGGGATAGGAAACCGGCCTGTCCTCATTAATGCGTGTGTCATGCTTTCCAGATTGCAGTCAGTGATACGG
Organism: Dermacentor silvarum; assembly: GCF_013339745.2. Classification (NCBI taxonomy): domain Eukaryota; kingdom Metazoa; phylum Arthropoda; class Arachnida; order Ixodida; family Ixodidae; genus Dermacentor; species Dermacentor silvarum. Next base: position 12,964,554 of record NC_051160.1, read on the forward strand.
CTATTTGTTCAGGTGTATCCGATGCCGCAACCACATGTGCTTTGCGGTCTCGGTGTCCATTAACGCTGACGGAGCCTGTTGGTGCTCCATAGGGAGAAGAACTGTGACACATAGGATGAACATCGATCTGCGATGGAAATCACCTTTAAGTGCAATGGTTTGAAAGTAGAAGCTTAACTCGCCGCGTCGCAAGATGGAAACAGATTACGTGCAGCGTGATTTGCATACGCAGGCGTCATGAATGGTCAGCGATGCGTGACCTAATGCTCAACAACTTTATGCAAAGTGGACACCACTGGCGGTATGTTTTCAGAAACGCTCCAAGCAGCTAATTTTTGATTACTCTGCATTTGTCGAAAAATCGTTTCTCCGTCGTCAACGGAAGGGAACATACATAAGCGGCAGCGCCCGAGAAGGCAAATTATGAAATGCTACGCACATGCCAATGTTTAATTGATTATGAACAGGACATTGCGAACGCAGGCTTCGGAACAACAATATTCGAACCACGCTTAGTGTCGCGTCAAGATGCAAGAACACGCGAAGAAGATGCATGACAGCTAAGAACATGGCTTTGCTGTTCTGTCTCGACCCTAGAATTTTTACACGTAGCTCCATACGAGGGCGATTCAGAAAGTCTTTGTACCTATTTTTTTTGCCAAATTACGGCTGCAAATGCGAAGTCAACATATCCATTCCCAGCGGTGGACCTTTCTTTGACCGGCCCGGCTTTACCTGCCGGTAGCTCCGAGGCACTGTGCTGCTGTCAGTTGTTGAAGATGGCGGTTGTGCTTCACACGTCCACGGCGTACGAGCAACGAAGTGTGATTCTTTATCTATGGAGCAAGAGACGAACGCCTATCAAAATCCACAGGTAAATGCAGCCCACGTAAAGGGAAATGTGTCTCGCTTCGAGAAGTATGAGTTCGCAAAAAGCCAAGACAGCAGTCCGACGGTGGTTCCACAGTCAGCCGGACGAATTCTACCACAGGGGCATCTCAAATTTAGTGCAAAGATGGGACAAATGTCTGAACTGGTGTGGGGGACTATGTGGAAAAATAGCGTAAGGTACATAGAATAGTACATTTATTTGTAATTACCTGTATGTATCTTATTTTGGCTAATAAAAATAGGGGCAAATACTGTCTGATTCGCCCTTATGTATTAAAAAGCTACATTCAAGCAAGTTAGCGCACCGAAATATACACAGGAATACTGAGTCTGTAAAGAAAAAAAGAAAGAAAAATTATGGGGTTTTACGCGCCAAAACCACGATCTGTTTATGAGGCATGCCGTAGTGGGGGTCTCCGGAATAGTTTGGACCACCTGGGATACCTTACCGTGAACCTAAATCTAGGTACACGGGTATATTTGTATTTCGCCCCCATCGAAGCAAGAGAAAAGAAGAAGGTAGGGAGGTTAACCAGGATAACGTCCGGTTGGCTACCCTACACCGGGGGAATGGGAAAAGGGAACAGAAAGATGACAGGGAGAGATAGGAGGGAAGGAAGACGGGAAATGAGCGGTTAGTTCGCTGACGCGTGTGTTAGTGCACTAATAGTCACAGACGTTGACACAAGCCCGTCGTCCTCAAGAAGCACAAAAGTGCCTTCACCGCTTTATGGGCCGACGAGCGATGGGGGCGGTGTTCCAGCAGCACCTGCACGGAAAGCGTCCGATCGTCCAGTTTTTTTAGCGCGTTAGCAAGATCTTGTCTTTCTTGAGCATATCGTGGACAGTGGCACAGCAGGTGGTCAATAGTTTCGTCGGTGCCGCAGGCCTCGCATGCTGCACTGTCGGTCACTCCAATTAATGTAGAGTATGCCTTTGTGAAGGCAACGCCTAACCAAAGGCGACAGAGAAGCGAAGCTTCACGAAATGCGGCCACGGTGGCCGAGATTTTATCCCGTGACCAACGTTCAAAGTGTTGCCATTCACTTACGTCGCTTGCTTGGCTTAGGAATCGCTAAATGATGGGAGATGGCAGATGTACCACCGACGTTTTAACTTAGAGATGCAGGACGTCCTCAGCCAAGAAACGTTTACAGTACAAGTCATCCCCAAGAAGTGCTGCATAGTAAACAACAGCTGTTTCGGAAACCTTTAAAGGGCTCGAAAAATGATGATAATAAATCTCTACTTATAAAAGGAGTTGATCGAAGGCCAATATTGGGAGGGCGCGGTAAATCGAAGGCGCTCCAATAATAGCCGACGGAATCTAGGCGATTAGGGAATGATTTCTAATGGCCACTCCTTTGAAATGGAACGGCGCCAAAAGTAACTTGGCCTGCTTGAGCTAATCACGAGTCATTACATCTTTCGTAGTCTATTTCTTTTGCCCATCTCTACTTAATGTTATTTCTGTTCATTAAAACCGATATATGTGTATTGTAACCTATAGCTGTAATGTTCCCGGCTCCATCTCTAGCCAGTTTTTTTTTCTCTTTTTTTTACAAATACTCTAAACGTATATTGCTTATCTTGACCACTAACAAGCTAACGCTCCAATGAACAAAAAAAACCTCAGCGCTTCTAGAAGGTTGACGTTCTCGACTTGTCTTGCTGGGTGAATATCTCAGCATTCCATTACAATGGGCTGAGTCGTTTGCGGACTTTGGCGGCAGCAAGCAACATGGCTCATCTTGTTGCAATTATTTCTTTTCGCACACCTTTATCCTCGGGCAGCCAGCTCGGGCCACAAATAATGATGTACTACCCTTTTTTTTTTGTTATCGTACCGTTTCTATTTCCCCGGATTTTTTGCTTGCCGTCCTTCGTTTTCTCCATAAGCTTTGTTTCCATCATTTCTCCATCCATCCATCCACCTTGCCATCTCTGTTTGATGACTCCAAGGGGAGAAAGGGGGGGGGGGGGTATTCTGTAAGTGTCCACCTTGTGGGACATGTCCATTTCGTCTGATGCTGAAGTGCTGATTGGCTGGGGTTGCCTGTCGCCTTCTGACATGCACCTAAGCCCAGCCAATCAGAACTTCAGTAGCAGGCGAAATGGACATGCCCACAAGGTGGACACTTACAGAATACCCCCCCCCCCCCCCCTGAAGTCATCAAAAAGAGATGGCAAGGTGGATGGATGAATGGAGCAATAATGGAAACAAAGAATTTCGTGGAGAAAACCAAGGACGGCAAGCAAAACATCAGGTGAAATAGAAGCGTTCCGATAACAAAAAATGGTAGTACACCGCTATTTGTGGCCCCAGCTGGCGTGCGACGCGTGGTCCTGGCACGTAGCTACAGAGAATAAACGTGGGGCTGGAATATTTTCAGAAGCTGCATATAAGCAATCGGTGACCTAAGATCAACACTGCGCTTCCGTAAGTCAGCAGACTAACATCTTAGCTTTGATTTAACAAAATTTCTCAAGCTTAGGAGTGTGGCCACCATAGGAGAGTAAGCCGGCGTTTCACGTGACCCTGAATTAAGAAATGAGCAATTCACGCTTTTATAGAAGCAGCTTTGCACGGTATGAGCAGCGTCGCGTGAATTCACTGTAAGTCTCGTTTACCATTGACCTTGTTAATTCTTTCTCGAGATCACTTGCGCTAAGTGCACAGAATGCGGCGTCAAGCCCTCAATAACCATTCAATGAGAAGTAGTCGCAGTGCAAGCGCCAGTGTTCAATGTCTCATAATCCTAAAAATCCCTTTGCACTGATTAGCTAGTGTTATCTTAGTGATCTTTGTCACTCGCAGGCACATAGACCACATTTCCACATCAGACGTGAGTCAACATTTCCTAACATGCACACAAAAGACCACGGCTTCCTAAAACGCTCCCTACTACATCTGTGTGTTGAGGACAGAAGGAAGGAAGGAAGGAAAGAGTGGAGAAGGAAAGGCGGGAGGTTAACCAGTTCAGCACAACCGGTTTGCTACCCCATACATGGGAGCGGGATGAGGGGCAATGAAAGATGGGGAGGAGAGAGAGAGAGCACATAGCAGAGCACACACATTGTCAGTCACAGTCCGTCACAGACCTCGCTATGTACGATAGCAGGGTGAAACAAGTGTAAGCAGAATAAACTGAGTTTTTATGAGCCACAGAATACCAGAGCGGAAAATTAGGAGAACGCACGCTACAGGGCACCATGCAAACTATTATTCTCTTTTCGTTTTCACTGCCGTTTCCCTCCTCGATCATGAGCACGCTACAGCAAAAACGAGAGTGTGGACAAAATTGGTCCCGATATACAAACAGCGTCTGTAATGTCAACTCCCGAAGTTCTCACTAGATAAGCAGTATACTACGCCATTTCATTTCCATTAAGGAGCCGACCCGCCCGACCACTCAACAGTAATATCAAACGAAAAAGAGCAAATTAGTTAGGAGGCGTAGATGCCGCTCTGCTCCACTTCGAAGCCGAAACCAAAGTACCTCTTGTGGGGAGCAAACAACTTTTGCTCGGGTCGAAGTGGGCTTGTTTGTGGTTTCGCCGCCACAGCAGCAAGAACAAGCTTCCGAGCAAACGCCACTGCTCACGTGACAAGCAGCGACAGAACAGAGCCAATCCAGCATCGAGTGACGCTCAGTGCATAGTGTTTTTTTTTCGCAATATTTTTGTTGTAATAGGACTTAGGCAGACGCCACAGTTAAGTGCATTATCATGTATTTTTAAAGCTCTGTCGACGGCTGGCTGGCGCAGTGAGCTATTGTTTGCAGCAGGAATGGTTGTTACCATATGTCACGCATGCAAATGACAGATCGATATTATAGGCTGGGAAATGTAATAAACATATGTGGTGGTATAGGCAAGATAAACTTCGATATAATATGAAAACGCTCTAGTAGAAACATTAAAACAGGTGAATTACTTGTTCAATTAGGACAGCTTTTATATGATCGGCCAACTCACTTAACGACTTGATTTGACTTGAGTTTATTTAGCACTGTGCAAGAAGTCAGCACCTACTGAGGCGCACCTTTCGCTATTAAAGGAAAAGAAACCTTCAAACGTAAACCACTACTAATCATTTTCGCAATAAACGAAATATGATTTACAGAATTACCGTTGGCTCCTCAACTCGCTCTCCTTGAGTGCTAATCGTGTTGACGATTACGCCACTGCCGAAAATATACATCATCAGCGAAGTGCATCACCGAAGTACAATACACTTGCTTACTGCAATACTAGCTCTTTTGTCTTGTTGAGCTCTGCGCGACCAGGTGGCTGCCCCTTGCAGGCCACTCACGCTTGTGCCTCCGCCCATCCGGCAAAACGCCCAGTCCGCCTGAGTTCAGCTGAATACCGGGCACGCTGACGCTCTATAATGTTCAATGCATTACCATAGACTGTCATCGTGAGATAAGTTCTGACAAATTGGTAAATTTGTTTTTAACAACCGCCTATCTCTCTCTATCTCTCGTTAAGGTAAGCCGGTTTCTTATATTGAAGTCTAGTGGACTAGAAAGACAAGAGCAGGTAGACCTAATTTTAATATATTTTATAAAATATGTTTAATAAGTCTATTTGATATCATAATTTGTAGTTAATAGGCTTCCAACAAGAAACATGCCAACTTTAACAAAAAAACTAAATGTGTTTGGCTGCCTGACAGACTGGCAAGCTGCCCCATGTGTGGAATGAGAAACTTGGCATATGTATTGATTACAAAAACCCAAACACATACAAAAACATCCACACGCACGCAGCGCACAATAAAGCTAAACGTATTCACACAGAGTTCTTTGGAGATTTCTATAGCCATTCTTTCCCACAAAGTGTGGGGCCATAGGCTTACGCACTGTCTGCATGCAGTCATTTGACATCGCCGACATCTACAGATCTTTAGAGAATTTAGGGGTAAATTTTTATGACCTTAAGTTAATTGTACTGCGCCATCCAGCCCGCGTCCATTCTTCGCCGCCCACTCAAAACTCAACGCATATTGATGGAACGACTTGCATACAGCAAAAAAAAAAAAAAAAAGTTGAACAGCAGAGAAGAGCCATTGACAAATTGTTGATTTGGGAAGCAAGGATATAGTATGACGTCGTTGCAATACTACGTGACACAAACATAAAATTCAAATTGTCTCTAAGCATCAAAAGAAACCTGTGCGGTGTTGAACTGAGTATTAAGGGTGAATATTCCGAGTCGCCGACTGCTCTTAGCGCTACCCATCAGTCAAATTCACAGCTAGCCTTAAAGCCAAGCCTCAGTTTTGTCACACCGCATTGGCCCTATGGCGTTGAGAAAACGATGCGTACTTCCTCAGTGAATACAAAGAAGCACTATGAAATTCGCCGTCAGCGGTTAAATCCACTTGGCCCCTTTTCGGGGCTATACATGAGATCATTACACCCCTTTCTCAGATCGAAATGGAAGTGAATTCAGCAACTTAGTTCCGGAGCTAAGCATGCATTCGAGGACCTCAATTGGTAAGCACCTTGTGGAATGTAAAATAAAAAAGCAACAATTCCTCAGAGTTGCCATTCGCTTACCATCCCATCGTTCAACTGGTGCACGTGGTCATTTAACCAAGGGCGCGAGGGACACACGCCATTTCAACAAGTCTTCGAATGCTTTCCGTTAAAGTCTAAAGCCGTAATCACAACCGGCCGTGATAGGAATACTACATGCATGTCATTTCGATGTGAATAGTAAAATAATTAGTGGGTTGAGGTAAATGTGAGAGTGACTGGCCGAGGTGGCCCAGCGACTGCGGCATTCTGTGCTGAGCCTGCATAGTAGCAGGGTCGCAGGTTTTATTCCTGTGACCTGGTGGTTGGTGGAATGCAAAAATGCTCCTGGCTTTAGGTGCACGATACAAAAACCTGAAGTGATCAAAGTTCATTCGGAACCAGCACCACCCACCACTACGGCGCTTCTCATTGCCTTTGTTATATCAGGAATTTGAACAGCATAATTAAAATTTAAGTATACAGGTGTGTCTGTTGTGAAGACGCAATGCTTCGGCTTCGACAGAGTGGGCCCCCAACACGTTTAAAAGAGCTCCCATCGCCGGGCGGAGATACGACACGAAAAAGAACCAGGTGAACCGCTCTCCTTGACTTTCACCTGGAAAGCAATTTCACCTGTTTCTCCCTTTGCACGATGCTGCCAATTGCCCCGATTCCTTCAGAAATGCATTACAGTAGACAAGGCTGGCGGTTCAAAAGCAACTAATAAAATAATCTCACCAACGACAACTTCTGCCACTACGGATTCATAAATATAGGGGTTAAGCAGTGGTGTACGGAAGAAAAAAAAATTAGCGTTGGGTCGAAAAGACAAGTCCATGCAAATTTGCATCGGTCGAGGGTGTTAAGAGACTTACGCAAGCCAATTGCTGTCAGCATCCCCATCATGATGTTAAGCCTCTCGTTCCTACCATTATTTAGAGATTTCCACGAGAAAGGAACGTTTTTATTTTGACAGATTTTGCACCTGCTTCAGCGGATTGACCCTTTCTGCAAAAATTTATTGCCTTAGCAAACACCTGTGTGCGCGTTAGTTACAGCTGTTGCTATTCTTCAGTGAATGCAGTTGTGCAATAGTCATTCCGTAAAGTACACAATCTCCACCGCTGCTCCACAGCATTTTGTTATAAGCGCATCATATTTCTTTTTTTCCACTGAAAAAGTCTAGTCGAGTTAATTCAGAAAATCGCAATTAAGGCGTAATGAAAATGTCTTTACATGAAGAACTACAGGTGGAACGCATGGTGTCGCCAAATGCCTAAAATCTTCAGGTGATGTTCAGTGATCTCATTATTATTGACAATGCACGCCCACACGCATTCACTACGCTGGCAGAAAAGATGGGAGAAGCCTTTTATGCGGTGCCTAAATGCCTGCCGCTTCAATATAGGCATCTATGCCCGATGGCTTGGCTTTGTCATTTTTTTTATTCTTTGAAGCTGCTTGATCCAGAGTGACTGCAACATGGTGCATTGTGCCTGCAAGGCACCAAGTACTTAAAAGACCTTCGGTTTGAATGGCATGCATAAAGTTGCAGTGTCATTTCCCCCGTCAAACGTACGCTGCTGGTGTTGTCACTGAAGTGAAGCATTAAATGTAATTTGCTGATTAACATCCGCACTGTTTTGGGCAGGCGAAGCACGCCACCATTCCCTGGCTTATCACTTGCAACAAGGAACCCGGTCTACTTTGTTTATAGAGCGTGCGGCAAGCTTTTGTGAACACCGAGACAAATGCCACGTCGAGAGATGCCTAGATGCGACGTCACGACGTTGACGTGCACGTGCCTGATGCCAGTATAAGCGACAGGAGGCCGAAGGGTGATGTCGGTGATCACGCTACAAAAGAACGTGATCTTGTTTTCTTTTTCTTTTTAACTTATTGCGATTACAGATGCCTGCTGTCTAGCTCATTTTACGAAGAGGGAAGACGCATAGGAAGTGTTTTGCTGCTTCTTCGCAACCGCAGTCATTGCAAGCGGTCATTCTCCCGAAGTATAAGTATTAGCAAATGCAACGTTCAGGCGTCAGCGATAAAGTGAAAGATGACGTGGGAATCATGGGTTTGGAATGTCACAAGGATCTACAACACAGCTGCAGAAGGCCGCACGAGCTCCGCTGTGGTCTCTGATGTGACGTGAGCGTCGGTGACACAGCGCTGAGGTAACCAATGCTTCTGCGACTGCAGTGCACATCGTATTTAAATTACTCTCCTGCTAATGGCATTTGCACCCCTTTCCCCTTCCCACCAGCACAGCGTAGCCAATTTTGGTGACATCCTGGTAGCGTCCCTGTCTCTCACTTATCTTTATTTCTTTCATTGGTTCCAGTTTTCCGTATAATGTGCAGCAGGCTCAGCTTGACACTTCGCTCAACAACCTTCGCTTTGCTCAACTAAACGTTGATATACAACTTATAATGTGTTACGTGGACTGCCACCAGCGCTCCTCTTTATAAGGCATCACATAAAGTCGACAGAGCAAAATTATGTGGCCTACTAGCTTATGCTCGGGACATAACGCAAATCAAGGTCAGAACTTTCTCATTCACAGCTTCTCCAGTCGCAAATACGCAGCTAGAGGAAAAATAGAGCACCGCTTTTCAGTGAACGCCAACGGTCCTCATCCTGGGGCCCCGGCAACGGGCGTAACGCCAGCCATAAATGCACAGTCCGCTTGCACGTGTATTACACAGGGTTATAAACTTTCCTCCTAGCAGTAGCGTACAAGGAGGGCAATCACCAGTGCAAGTACTTTCTGAGCAGCCCCACGGTTCCACTGTCAGCAGTCAAATCAAGCCACATGGAATTTTATTGTAGGATTGATTTCCAATTATACATGTATATGTATTCATACATGCGCAGGCATTATTAAGCGAGGCGTTTCTAAATTTGTGCCACCTCTTTAGCGCAGCGTTCGCATTACTTCGACGAGAAAATTCCTTAATCACTGCCTTCTAAAACACGAGTTTTTTAGTCTACAGCCAGTACCAGATTGTATGTTCGAGACATATTTTGTGAAATATTGACCAATACCAGTAGCAGCACAATCTAGAACGTCACGCATAACACACGTTCTTACTGGGAGCGACAGCAGTCAGATAGGGCTGACACGAGAACATATCGATCCCCAGTTCCGCGCAAAGAGAACCCGTTAGCAGAGCATTGTGCAGCCATGGTTGACTATCTTGATTTTAACTGTCCGCTCCAGTGGCGAAAACATTTCTTGACAGCCGAACAGTTGTCAACAGCGCACAACTCGCACGTTCAGCTAACGTGACATATGTCACGCGAGGGGGGTACCCAATCGCAAGTGTCGGAACGCTTTTCCGCCGCAACGGTACAAGGGACCGCGAATGCAGGGCGTCCAGCTGCCGCTAAAATAACGTTTTGTCCCACAAGCGCTGGACACAGGGCAGTTGACAGACTGGCCGTTAGACCCACGCCCAAGCTGTCGGCTATATACGTCATAACACTTGTCCTCCGGAGCAGGGGTCAGTTGTTGCCTTCATCGTGTTGTGAAATACGTTCTTCTGTCATCAGAGTATCTTTTGCACTGATTTTGATTTTCACTGGTGGGCGGACACATAGGAAATGAAACGTAGAGACGCTGAAAACCCAATCGACAGCCGAAGTGGTATGTTATGTCGTTCGTGGCGTACGCTGTTCGCCTCAATATGACACGCCGCATCATAGCCGTTGGCATGGACGTGTCGTGTCACATGGCATGATAAATGCTATAAGCCTTCTAATGAAATGAGCCACATATTGAACAAACCGCTACTAACGAGGCTACAAACTTGCTTCTTTTCGTCCATTTGGTTTCCCTTTGGCGTGCGCGCTCGCGTGCGCGGAAACTCCTGACCGACATGCACACCGTTTTGCGTGTTACGCGATGGCGAGCAGTATTTTGGCACGGTTCAGTGGCTTACGGTACGCAGGTCCGGTCACACAAGTGTCAGAGTTGATAGCTTTGACGCCGCCACGTCTAGCGTGCGAGTGCCGTCGCCTAATGGGATTGGCGGGCGTCACGATTTGCTTCGTTGCCTGTCTTTAGCCTCGCCTCACTGGGACGACGCCTCTTGTGTACACAACCGCGCACGGCTGCGGCCGCGTGTACAATGGTTGCTGCCTCTGCTGTGATGTGAAGCAAGCCTTGTTTGTTCTGCTTTCTGATTCGGCGTGTCCGGCGTTTGCAGGGCAGACCTATAGCCCGACGCAGATGTCCGGTGGCTGTCCTGCGACTCCATGGGTACACCGGAGTTCCTGTTTTACTTTGAACATCAGTCGGAAGAAGGTTTTCACGAATTGTCTGGAACACTTTCAGCAAACCACTGGGCATTCGAAAAAAAAAGTGCAGGGGAGAACTTGCGGTAAATGCGAGAGAAATGCGTTAGCATTACGTCGCAACTCTTTGAGGTCCCAAATCCATGAGTTAAACTGCGTTCATCTCATTGCAAAGTGTTGTCCAGGAGCTCACACGACACACGTCCTAACTCTTCGAGGAGGGAAGGGCAACTGACAGTGGTCCGGAGCAGACCATTGTTATATATATACACAGATTTTTTGTATATACACAGTATACGGCATTAAGGCACTAAGGGGATGGGACGAAATGCTGGTTTGCAGTAAAACAGTGCGTTGTCTTTACGCCAACCCAGCGGCGACATTAGCTACTCAGCAGAATGAGAAAGTACGCTAAATGCGAGGACAAGACACGAGGACAAGGGACAATGTGCCGCCAACACGAGCACTGCGGTTGGACGCGTGATGTGATGGACGTAAGCTTTGAGAAAATTCTCAGGTGAGAACCGAACAGCGGCCTCCCAAACAGCATCCAGGAACATTCCCCCGGTTTCCGGGTTGTCCGTGTCACCCGTAATCACTGCCGCTTGTGTTGTTGCCTCCGCATTGTTTGTCATCCGGTCTAGCGGCACTGTGGGTCCATTCAGCGACCTCCCCGCTGACCCTGTTTACGACTGGAAAAGTTTGTGAGCTTCATATTATGCTTTGCGTGCATAGTAAAGCTCAAGTCCTGTGCTTCCGCTGGCCCAACTGCGTGGGTTTTAAACAGTTACCTCCATTCAAGTCACATACTCTGCGTTGCAGGCTGCTGGGTACGTTAGTTTCGGTCGATTTGTCCCCCCATTTTCAACGTGAGGGAGGGGGAGGGCTAATTAGAATATTTTGTTGACGTGGGAAGCCGAAGGTGCGCACGATTTCGCGTGCCGATGTATCCCTTCAACTCTTCTGTTCGTCATATCCTCCCCGAACCTTAATCGACAAAAAGCGTCTACAATTATGTTTTCACCACATATACTATAGAGCGTTTAATTATTACGGCCTCACCATTTCTGGTTTGAGTGCAGAAGTAAAACCGGGTGCGACAAAGTCTTGTCAGGCTCCAAGCTTAATGTATTCCGAACCAGAAATGTACGCGGTGCTGGCAGTGAAGTAAAAGGTTCGGCAGGTGTTACACTCTTATAACACAAGAAGGCGAAAGCTGCTGCTCTGCTCCCATTGACAAGCTCTGCTCCCATTTTATGTTATTCAGCCGCCTTAGCTTTAGCGTCATGGCAAGAAATTACGTTTACGTTTACCCATTACGTTTAGTCTGGCTTTTACTTTTACTCTTGAATGAAGGTTCACACCAGCCTAAGCAAATGCCTAATTGGTAGTTCCACTCACATTCGGCGGATAGCAGGAGGCGGCCGTTAGACGTAGAAGCTCGTCGCAGGTAGGGCAGACGTTGTCGGTAGGCATGGAAGGAATACAGCAGGCACACGCACAAAGGAACCACAGCAGGTAACACAGTAACAAGAGCCGAACCGACAGCGAGAGGCAAATACGGCAGCACCTGTGGCACGTGCGAAAGAAAAGACGCTTAGAACAAATGTATACGTAGTATACGTTCGTCACCAAGCTGAGAAGTGAACACAGATAAAATTAGGAGAGGCGTTTTTCTTACATCACCGCTACCGCCAAAGTGTCTCGTTTGCCGGACAGCCACCCGGAGCACTTCAGCAAAAAGTTCGGTTGCAGTGTGACGTCAGACAGTTCTTCAGCTGCCAGCCCGGAAAAATGTGGAAGTCAGAGAAACTACGTTGAAAGGGATGTAGAAACGTCTCGGGTGTAGACCAGGCCCGTCTTACAGCAGAAACCACAGGCCTGGGAAGGAAAGACAGATAAAACTAGGGGAGGCGTTTTTCTTTTTTTTTTTATTTGTTCACGCTCGAAATGCTCTTCTCATTCTCTATTGCTTCGTTCAAGCGTTGTTTGCGACAGCATTATCAAAGGCTTTTGGAGTGTCTCGGCCACTTGTCACCCATCGATCGAAGTGAGCATCCTACACCGCATTGTCACTGCAGTGACACGTGGCGCCCGTACGTTGCCCATCTCGCAACAAACCGATCCGCACGGAAATGGAGTAGCGGCTTTGTGACCTTCCTAACTCACTTTTGCTCGCATGAGTCGACAACGTTCGCGATTCGAGTGCGCTTTATTTCCTCGGCTTCCGATACGAACAAATTGTCGGGGTGGCGCCCGTAACAGTTGTGCGAGAACCAGGGTGGGGGCTGGCGGGGAGGCAAGCAACAAAGGCTGCTTCCTGCAAAGATCCGTAGTCTCCCTCTCCCTGTCAGCGTCATTGTGTTCTGATCGGGCAGGGCTGTCCCAGTGTAGCGTGTGATCGGGGTGGACGCCGCACGCCCGCTACTCGTTTGTAGCGTGCTGCAGCGGCCAACGTCCGATCGGTCACTGAAAGACGGAGTCGGCGTGTGGGCAGGTTATTGTTGAAACGAGGAGTGTATGGCTGTAAGTGACTCGTTCCTCCTTCATCGAGTCTGCAAGCAAAAGCAGAAAATCACGAGACTGGCTGGATGTTCAACGACAGCAGGAACCGAGAATCCCCGAGGAAAAAAAAAAAAAAAAACGAGTGCAATATAACCGGAAGAAATACTGCCCGCCCGCAGTGACGGCACTGCGAGCGAAGTTCTGAGCTGGCTTTCACGCCGTCTCACGGGAACGAACTTCATTTTGTGAAGCTATTTACTGCATTGACGGAAGGGTAAAACTGCTCGAAAAAACGATGACAAGCGGAATGAAAACACAATACACACGAGAGCAGACTCCTGCAAGAACATTCTACAACTATTTACTGCAGTTTGTTTGTTCTGTTTATCCGTTGCAACTCGGAGTACAGTAGCCTCAGGAGAATGTGTTCGACATTGCACGTATAAGGCTGGTTTTACCGCACGACGTGGCAATCAGTGACATCGTTGATTGGCATTTGAAGAAAGTGGAGCCTAGTGGCCTTTTACAAAGTCGCCAGGGCCACAACTTTGTTTTCACAGCATGCCAACTCGTTCACGTTATGGCGATCACGGGCCTTCCCTGACAGCCACTTGAAAGTGAAGTACGCTAGTGCGTGTCGTGGGTGCTTCAATGGCACACACTGTCAATGACAGCGGAAGCTTTTACACTTTTGCGATAAATTGTGTGCATCAGAGAATAGAAGCGCATGTTTTCAAGTTCCTTACAAGGGTAACCGCCTTCTTCCCACTTGCTGAAGTCTTGTTTAATTCAGACGAGTATGGTTAAGTGATTCAATCACTACGTATACGCAGTTCTTCATAACTCTACATCATCTCACCCCACAAAACTTCGCTTTGTCCAAAGGTACGTTCCTACGTCAGATTATTTTCACGCCCTGGCACTTGTGCAAGAAAATAGATAAATATCTTGTTCACAGGTAAGGCATAGTAAGTAAGGGCAGGAGTGGATGCGTATGGTGCTTTTCACAATGGCCCTATCAAAGCAGCTCGTACAGTCCAGTGGTACGGATGAACTCCAGTGACGCTGCTGTTGTGCTCCCTCGCTTTTGTAGCACGAGGCCATGGCCTAAGAACAACGCCCTGCGAAAGTGTTTTCCCGTCAACGCTGTACAAACAACTCAGCTGCCGTCGCTGCGGCACATAAGCTGAGCTATCAGAAAATGTGCCTTCCAGCATTCGAGGCGTCTGACGATGTTTGGAGGATCAGGGCTATTCGACCGGCCGACGAGATGTGCCTATCGGCTGCCGATAGCAACTCCAGAATGAATTCTGCGTAGCAAGGATGCCTTGCTGCGCGCAACCATTCGAGTTGTGCAGGACTGCCCGTCCAGATTGAATATATACCGATGTCTGTAGTGGTTGCCCGAGTGAATCACTGAACTACAGAAGGAAACAAGCCACATGCTATCAAAGTAACACCACCATGGTGCCTCTTCGGTACGGGAGCTTAAAATTCCGAACACCACACCTCTTCTGCTCCTAAGTGTCGCCCATGGCAGTGCATCCCGCACCACTATACTTGAGCTCTGAGTGCATTCTACGCTACTTACAACCCCGCAAGGTTGAGTGAATGGCTCTTGCCCTGCCCACACAGATCCGACGTAACCGACGCCCTCTCAGTGGAGTGGCTCGCTTGATGGCTATCATGGAGCGAATCACCCCTCACAGTTTGGCACTAGTCCAGGAAGTCGTAACCGTATAGAGAAGAGCCATGTACAGGAACCGTCGCCAGCCGAGGTGCTTGTTCCGGCGTCTGTCACACTTGCTGCGAGTGCCACTAGAGAACAACTGTTTCCTCTTCAGCTGGCATGAATGAGGCTTGCATCTAAGGTGCAAGAGTTGACCATGAACCACGTGAGTTTGCATTCACCCTGAAATGTCTTGGCTAGCTAGTTGCTTTCACAAATGCAATCGCAATGCATCACAAAGGCTATCGCTTTCATGCGATACAAAAACACATCAGCTCGTTGTATGCAGTGGCCACCGGTGGCACAAAAAAGTGGCCGACAGCCACGCGGTCCGAGTATCGCGGTTGAACGCTGAGCATTGCACATACGGGTTTTCTTTGTGGCTTCGCAGTACAATCGGGTGGATGGAAATTTTTCCTTTACCGTAACTTCCTTAACCTCGCGGGATTGCGCAGACCTAATTTGTCATATGCAGTGTTCCTGTGCTTCGAGTTGGCGATTAATTCGCCCTCGCGCTGTGATCCGCTAGCCTCCTGGTTAGCCCAGATGGTAGAGCGACCACCCCGGTAAGGTGTTGGTCCCGGATTTGAATTCGAGAATAGGACTAATCTTTCGTAAACTGCGAAGCTACCTTTCTGAGAACATTAATAGCTTTGTGCTACATTCACATGGATGCCAATTTTCCTTGCAATTTCTAGTTGTCATTCCTTGTACCATTTCCTTTTACCATTTAATAACGTCCAAATAATCACACCGAAAACTGAGATTAAGTGAGGAAGCAATGCAGCAAAAAACTTACTTCATGAAAGAGTGTCGGTGTTTGACTTGTACACAATATTTGAGGAGTCGTCATAGCTCCGAGAACAATAGTCAAAGCCAGAAGAGGATAGGATTTGGAAAACGTAGAAAGATAATAATTGTGCATTTCATTACAAACAAGACCGCAATTATTTAGTTTTCTGTGACCGAACGCATGATGGTGAGTTTTGCACAGGCCACATGTTGCTTTGATGGCTACATAGTACTCGCCTCGGTTAATGATAAATTTGAGCTTACTGCGGCAATCGTCAATAATAGTCACGTTGGCAAGGCCGCATGATAACAGAAGCCAGGGTACGATGGCGCCCATCTACGGTTGCTTTGCACGATTTCTCTCCGATATAGGCACGCTGATGTACAAGACCGGCCCGCAATTTCTGCCTAAATTTGCAACGCATATTTCAAATTTCATATTCCATGTAGTATGATTTTATTGCCAGAGTTCCAGAATGCACAAATACCAGGCAATAAACAGTCTCAGGTAAATAATACCATAACAAAATGATTGTAACGTATTTTACATTTTACATTACCCTCATCCTACTGGACTAGTAAGTTGCAGACGTTAATATCGAGCGTGAAGAAAAGTTCGTGAATTACGTGTAATCTGCAGTAAGGCTAAAGCATGAAATTCAGCAGCATGTCCTGTCTTCCTAGATCATTATCTTTAGCAAAGCTGAAACGAAAGCACTTCGTGGCAAGTCATAATTACTTGGCTTAATGATTGATTGACCACTAATAATCAGGTGACTGATTTGATGGTATTGGAAACATTCGAAGCGTTTTTCGCCACCCTTTTCTGCCCCAACATTCTGTTTAAGGCGAGTTGGTAGAAATGATATGGTGCAGGAAATATAAGAAAAGCGGCGAAGATAATTCTAGCGTTGGCATACTTGATTCAATCACAAATGCAGTGGGAGCGCTGGGATGCTTGCTACAATTAAAGCAATAAATTTATTAAGAAAACACTGCTAGCTTACGAAGGAAGCAATAGAAAACACAACAAAAAGCTATCACAAAAATGAAGGTGGTGCGACTAACCAGGCGCACTGCTACTAACCATGATGAAAATGTACTCCAGCAGCAACACATCACGTGGGCCGCGGGCCCTAACTCGTCTCGGGATATTTCAAGATCACCACCGCTGTTTTTTTTTTTTTTTTTAATCTGGGAAGAGGCTTGCATGTATACCTACTCCGAACAGCATAAGCGAAAGGGCCGTATTGTCCCAATCGTGTCGGTCTCTTGCGTACAAAGACCTTTCTTTCGGCGCATTTATTCAACGGTGGCAGATATTCGAACAAAGTCAATATCGCAAGGATGTCCCTGCTGATTGACGAGCAGCAGCAGTAAAGCAACTGACCAAACAGAAACAAAACGCTGAAATGGTCCTTGCACAGGAATGCAAACGGTCAGCTCCGCAGAACCAATCTTCGGTGAAAGCGTGACTACAGGGTCACATTTTTTTTCCCTCGCAGATTGCGCGAGTGACAACGACTTTCGGTCTTGTTTACACATTCCGAGTCCCCTCCCCACGCCTATATAGGCCAGGCGAGACACATCAAAGCATTATCGAAGCCAAGGCCTGTCACGGAGTCTCCTTGACGTCACGAATGGCATGGTAGTATGCGGGGGGAAAATGAACGCAGAGAGAGTGGTGGCCAAATAAAAAAAAAGGAAAAGGTAGCGGAAGGCATAGGATAAATGGTCGCAAGCACAACACAGCATGGGTGCCGATTGGAAGCTTTGGTAAATATTGGCGAGTGATCAGCGCTGCCGGAAAAGTAAGCCCCTGTTACGAGTCGTAATGAACACTCTTCGCAGCCAGAGACAGTGGACCACGCATCTGGCTGTTATAAATGACAAGATATCCCGGGAAAGCGGAGCTATAAAACGCAGTATATTACCGAAGTGTGTCGGTGGCGTTATTGTTTTTGTTATCTATAACACTGTGCGTCCCGAGGCTTCAACCAAGCTGTCCCGAATAAAGGCTGGCTGGAGCTGGCTGAAGGAATCCAAGCTGCATTGCTTACGTTTAAGGACGCGTGGAGATCACTGTGGTTTAGTGGCCAGGTTGTCCATAAAGCAAACTCGCAAAAGAATAGTGCTGTAGTACGCTGCGTTCGCGACTAATGCAGACGGAAGTTTTGAAGCCCAGCAATGGCTTCACTGGATGATGCGTATAAAGCAGCCTACGTCGAAAACATTTCTTGACACACTCATAAGCAAAGGCCACTTGCATGAAATGAACGTAAAATGCATGTTGAATTACTGCAGCAATAGAAATTTCAAACAACCATAACACGGTGCAAGAGCTTACGTACGGCGGAAGCCAAGGCGTGGAAGTAAAGTAAGAGCTGATATGTATGCATATGATCTAATGGTCCTTCGCTGCAATTTTAACAAAGTAACCGCAGCTAAAGGAAAGTATAAGTTTGCCGCACGTCGTTAGTGTCAGTGCAATACACTTTTGAAGCCATGTTTTCAAACGCACTCGAACGAATAGGTCATTTTACAGGCCGCACCAGACTTCCCTAAAGCGCGAAATTTGACCGTGGGGGGGGGGGGGGTAATTTAAAAGTGTCCACCTTGTGGACTGCCCATTTCCGCCACCGCTAATTGGCAGGAGCAGTAAGAGCGAGAAGGAGACTGGCTCGGGGCGCCTGCCTCGTTCTCTCTCGTACCTCAGTCCAGCCAATCAGAACAATTACAAAACACCTCCCCCTCCCCTTCTCCCATAGAAGAAAAACGAAATTGTTGCATTGTTCAATTGAATTGCCTCGTTTAATTCTTCATGACTTTGACTGTAGAAAACCACCAATCCACGTGTTGTCACAGCGCCTCAGATCAAGATAGATCCTACTGCTCGATTCCTTATGGCATTGCCAGGGTGTACAAAATTTGGGGGGGGGGGGGGTGAGGAGGTGGTTTAAAGCATCTCGCTTCTTTCTTTCCATTAACTACCGCGTAGTCTGTCGTCGAGCGGCGGTGACAGGATACCATACTGACATCATTTGCGTTTCAATTAGCTAACGGGGCATATACGGCTCGGATTCTTCCTTCAGAAATGAACAAAAGCACTTTTCTATTTATTGCAGCTGCATACATCCCTTTTGCTTTTGTCTATTTCCACAAGGATACAAAGAGAGCAGTACGAAATGCTCATGTCGCACTTATACACAAAAAATTCTGTACCAGGGCTTGAAGAGCCTGCGGCGTTTTGCCATTGGTCACGATGCAAAGCTTCCAATGAGTGTTGGCGATGAACTACGAAGCAGCACATACAGTATATCAAGTTATTCAGTAATGCGATCGTTAGGATATATGTAGGACCGAAAGAGCTTAGCGTTAAAAGACGTGCACAACGGCTGCAGAGCATTGCGCCTTATTGAAAAAAAAAAAAAAGAAATGCTTCGATTTGAACAGCTTCCAAAAATGGCAGTGACACAAGCTGCACCGCCTTTGTCAGATGCGATATTCACAATTCTATTCTACAAGCGTAAATAAGCAGCAGCTCATTAGATTAAATGTAGCACTTTTAGAACCGCTTTCTCTCTAACATTGTCTCAAAGACCTCATAAAAACTCAGACATACAATGAGTGGGGCATCCTCGCGACAAAAACAAAAATTGGTTTAGGAAAGCAACAGTCACGTGACTAGAGGAAAACTTAATCAGAGGAGCTGTGCCTCCATGGAAGGAGGAGGGGATTGGGGAGGTCTCCTCACAAGCCTACCACTCTATGGGCCACCTGTTTGCTAAGCGTGGGGACGCTGACGACCGATAATTGTGCCTTTCGAGCTATGCGCAAAAATGGACACTGCCGGACCACAGCATGTCAAGTGGAGGAGCATCAACGGAAACCGACGCAATACGCTGACACGCCCACGTAAGTGCGGTCACTCCGCGACATTGGAACTAAATATAGAGTTGTCACGTGAATGGGGCCCGCCTCTTCCCGACAGGTTGTGATACACTAACTGTCAAGTTCTTTTTTTTTTCTTTTTTCTGTTTTTGTCACGCAGCTTCGACTGCATCGTTGGTCTGTCAGGGGCAAAATATTTCGTGTTCGGGATTAGCACTCTCACGGCGTGATGCGCGAGGGGGAGTGGAGTCGCCTTGTCCACTTGTTCCCGTGACTTTACATGTTGGTCCCTCCCCTGGGATGAGCTATGGCAAAACTGAGTTGATTGGAACGACAGCTACCCTGACAAGGCGACTGTCCGCCCACCAGCAGTCCAGCCTTTGGTTTCATCAGCTGCAACAACACTGAGCATCCCCCTTATTTCGGCATCGTCTGGGGCACATGCAGAGGAAAAGTACGCAAAAATGGACAGCACTCATGAGTCGCTGCGACGTGTATTCATGCTCTTTCGCATGCAGGCTTGTGTGTGCTAGTGCACGCCTTTATGCAGAATTATGTCGAGTTGATTTCGGTCCCTCAACACTCCACTGTTTTGCAGCTCTTGTTCTTTCGTTCCAGTTACTAAGTCTAGCGCATTCCTTTCTGGAAACAATTCAACCGCCTGTGCTCAAGACCGTTTGCAGAAGTTGAAGATCAGTTCGGGCCATCTGCGTCACTGGAGCAGAAAGAAACTAGAATGTTAATTACTGGGGCTTATTAGACAAGTTCCTGCTATCGTTTAGAGACTCGGCACGCACATTTACATGTGCGTGCAGCTCGTGCCCTTTCTATCCCCTTCTGTCTCTCGCTTCCTACGTCTACCTTGTTCGCCATGTACACGTTAACATAACAAATGTTCTGGGTTAACTTCCCTGCTTTCTGTTCTGCTTTTCTCTCTCTCTCTCTCTCTCTTTATTTGTGACGTGTTCGCGAAGGGCGTCCTCTCAGCGGGCCTCTGTAGATAGTTAGAGCTGTGATAGCGTTGTAGCTATCTGCGTGAAAAGTAGCCACGCGCACGCAACTGGAACAAGTTTGTCAGTCTTGAGGCTTAGGAACACTAGACGCATTTCTCGCTAATGAATACGCTCATGCAAATATACTCCGCAAATATACTTCGTAATGTGAGACAGGCAAGTCTGTCTGCCTCACGTTGCGGTGTGGCACCTGTGCCTGCCGTGATCAGTTATGTTTACGTATTCCTTTCCTACTCGGTAGATCGCGTCGCCGTGAGTACGTTCGCCACTTATCCGCAGTTGCGGGAAACCTGAGACCCACTCTATCACGCAACCCCCGACCTACAAATTGCTCGTTTGTAGTCTTTCGTAATTATTAGGGAACGCACGATTTCGTGAGACACGGGGAATGGCCAGATGACGAGGTTTTAATTACGGTGCTAGGTGCACCGGATTCTCAAGAGCATTTCTAACGTAGTTTCATGGCGTTGAGGGATCGACATAAGACAAGCACGATGGATTAGGTAGTTCGCGTTCCAGGGACCTACTGATCCCTTCACCAAACTTCACCCCAGCCCCTGCACGTTTTGAAGACCGCCTTTCAGGAAAGGTTACACTCTACTTAATGTAAGCACGTTTTACCACGATACAAGACACTGTGTCCCTAAGTGCTTCTTGCATCGTTTTAACATTAATTTTGCCAAAGTATTTCTCTCTTTGTCACACGTCCGCGTTGATGAGTAGCCTGCGCCTTAAGGAGCCGTGAGCATCTACTTATAGAACCTTAATAAAAGAAGCACGCTTTAAGAAAAAGCACGTTCTTGCAATCGAAAGTTATTAGATTTGAAAGAAATAGAAAAATAAGCTTATATTCTTGCTTACATATGGTAAAATCTGCTGGCATATTTGCATTTACATGCATTCTCAAAAGTGTTCGAACTACTGACAACTGACTCGTTCAGGAAGGCTCATTTATGATTTGAAACTCCCGTGAAAATTTTGACAGTTCGCGGTTTCAGAGGAATAGGAAGAGAGCCCACCTTACGTGGCAAATTTTTCGTTTATTTATTTATTTATGTATTTATTTATTTATCATTCATTCATTCGTATCGCTCCACATATGCAGCAGGTAGCCTAGGTAATTTTGGCAAATGACTGCATCATGGTAAAATTGCCGCGAGGTAGCACTTGACATTATTGCATCTAGAACCACTGCGTAGCGCGTGCTCGAATGTAAAAAGGAGGCAGGTAAATCTTTATGAAGCGTTTCAACCCAGCTAGTTGGGCGAGTTGGTTCGCTACGTGTATGTTTCCCTTTCTTTCGTCCCTTGTCTTTGGCGCATTTACACACCTGAATCTATGAAGCATACGGATGTTGGCGTTGACACGCTCGCCAAGATCGGCATAAAGGTGAGCACAAATACATTTATTTGCTTGATCAATATATAAATAAATCCTGTTTTATACAGCCTCTGCTTCTACTTCGCCAAACAGAAGTATTTTCGAACAGCGCAACACGGGACAACAAAAAGAGATCCAGTACAGAGCGGCTGACTAACAACCACATGCTTTATTTATAGAAGCTGCATAAAAAAGCGAAGGAACGTACTACATTAAAAAGGTCATAAAAAATCAGCAGGACAGATAGTCAATTTCTTTTCAAGATAAGGAGAGGAACAGGGAGAAGCGTCTACTTCTGTCTCCTAAGCCAACTATTTCTTCACATGTTGTCGTCTGTGAATGTGTAGCTCGAAAATTTTGATCTTGATGTGTGAAATACAATGGCTTGTGAACAATGGCTCCCGACACCGCCATAGCGGCAGTTTAAAAGGCCATTGCAGCATATATATATGCGCCATGGTTTTATTTCAGCGTATTGAGATGACAAACGCATGCAATGACCGAAACAAAGCCAGTGTGGGCCTCCAGCCCTACCTTCCCCCCACCCCCCAAATTAATTAAATTCTGGGGTTTCACGACCCGAGGTGATGAATTTTCCCCACCTCGCGTTCTTCAACGTGCATCCAACGCCCGGTACATGGACGTTCTCGCATTTCGCCCCCCCCCCCCCCCCCCCCCCTCCCCCTTGCTACCTCGCGTCATAAAGCTACCAACCTGCAAAACCCATGTCGCAGACGCACAGGAAATCAATGGCCCACGGTTACTCTTTCCCACCCACGGGAGCTTCTTACTTTTATTGCCGTGTCGTAAACATTGGCTGGAGTAATTTGCGCATACGAGACTCACACACTTCTCTCAGCACCCGGATCCCGGGTTGCGGCAAAAGATTTGTTCTTTGTATTCTACACTTTGTGCTGAACGTGCTGCTCAATGTCAGACTACTCAAAGAATATCGCTATCGACAAATTTCGAACGAAAATCTTACTGGTGACGGGATAAGTCGCGAGCTAGGAGGCATATTTATGATGCGCTTTTTATTACGATGGGATATAAGCAATGGACGTCCGTTCGATATGCAGATAGCTTTGGCCTTGAGTTGGCGGAAAGAAGCCTAGATTTTACGATCCTGGGTTGAAAACGCTAACCTGCATAGTGTCGGGAAACGAACTCTGCTGTCGAGCATTTTCACCCACGGGGTTATTATGCTTTGCGAAGAGACGTTCCCGTGTCACTTTGCTTCGAGATAAATGTTACCTGCTTCAAGATTAAATGACGTTCATTGTAATGAACGTAATAAATTCTTTTGAGATTAGCAATTGCTTCTCTCCTTTGTGTTTGATTTAATGCGACCGGTACCTTAACGCTAACTCCGAAGTGGGTATTTTAGTGTTGAAGTTAAGCTTACAATTTATTGATTGTTTTTTTTTACAATAAGTGCGTCACGCTGTAATTATCTCAGAGAAATATTTTACCTGCGTCTCTAATATTTCGGTGGTACACGCTCAGCTGTAGGAGAGGCCTTGAGCAGAAATGTTCTTGGCAAACACCACGAATATTGCATTCTCACACGCACACGGCTTAATCGGCTGTAAGATGATTTCAGTACAACTTGTTCTTGTGCAAGTTGGTCAACGTTAGATGAAGTCATTGTAGCACACTTTGGACAAGAACAAACAAAGACATAAAAAAAACGGTCGGCGACCCTAATCTTTGACTTAGGTGTCTCTCAGTGGCACTCGCACCTTGGTGTTGGTGTATTTAGGGTTAACTTTGTGTGTGCATGTTTCGAAAGGACGGCACAACATAGAGAAGCATCTTCTCCAAGTTTTCTTGAGGGTTGGCTGTGCTTGGCCCGGCGGGTTCCTCGTCGATCACCTGCATGGCGAACGTAACGCACGAACCGAAGTCGCAGGAGCAAGCAAGCGAACTTCTTTCCCCTGGCACGATCTGCGGGGGAGGAGCGAGGGAGGGCGAGGAGGAAATGCAGCGCGCGCCACCTTGGGTAGCTGGATATGTGCCCCTCGGTATGTGCTGCTCTTCATAATAATGATCATAACATATTCCTTGACAATGGAGCTGAGCGCGCTCCCTAAAGAACTAAAAAAAAAAAAAAATAGCACCTGTTCCTGTCCCCAATCGCTCTGTCTCTTTTTTTTTCTCGATGCAATCAACGAAGGCGCGAGCTTAAAAGGGGAAGAAAAAGTTTCATTTAAGAGATTCGAATTCCACCGAAGCTGCGATCGGCAACATGTAAGGGCAGCCACTCGAGGCAGAACACGGTTCCGAGAAAGTAGCTCTGAAGATTGACGATTGCCTAGTCCAATTCATCAAGCGCAATTTTCATTTCCGTCTACAAACCTTGCCTGCTTGTCTTGCTTGTTATGCCGTGTATTAATTCTATTGGATGAATTTGGCTCCCTCATGAAGCTGAATTAGCTGCGGAGTAATACATCAGTTGGAGTCATGGCATTTCGGCACCGTGCGCTTTTAGGTATTTCCAGGTCATTAATATTGATGGTGCTTTGGATGAGCAGGAAAAGCCTGCCATTCGGACACCTTCTATGTTGATAAGTGAAATATGTGTATGTTTCCGTCGAAAGTATTACAATATTTCAAGCTCTCAAGTTTTAATCAGTTTGATGGATAAAGATAGTAAATCTAATCTAGGTTTTCTTTTTTGTAACTTGTGAAAAGCGACACATGGTGTTGGAGAGAAGCCCTAGTTGTGAACTCTGGATTAATTTTGACTGTCTGATTATGTCTGACCCCGTGGGAATGCGTAAACCGCAGCCAGCAATGGGACCCTTGATCACTTGTCTGCTCCGTGTCGTAGCTACTGATCAAACGAGTATAGGAATTGTCTATCGTGATGGAACACCTAGGCGTCATGTATACAAGGTGTTTCAGCTAACTCGTGCCAAGTCCTAAAAGAAAAGAAAAAGGAAGAAATAAAAGAAGAACCGATACGCGATAACCGACACGCGAATGCAACTAATGCATCATTATTGACTCTCATCCTGAGCAGTTTTTACTGTTTTTACTGTAACCTTAAATCATTAATTAATAAAAAATTAGCTCACATTAACAGCGTTGATTTAAATCCAGGAGCTTTATTGCAAAATTTGTAGACCGTATCGAGAAATTGCTGCTGAATTTTGATGGAAAACAAATCTAGTGGACCTGACAGGGTTTGTCATGATTTCTTCAAACGCTATGCTGAATGAATGTCCTACTACTTAAAGGTAATTTTCGAGAAATCATTACATACGCATTCATTACACAGGGACTAGCGCAGGGCCGTAGTTATACCAGTGTACAAAGGCGGTGATCGCACACTTGTAAATAATTACCGTCCCATTTCACTCACATGTATCAGTTGTAAAGTTCCCTAGGACACATCCTCGCAAAACACATTTTACAATTTCTAGAAGAGAATCGATTACTTTACTCATCCCATCGCGGCTTCCGTGCTGGACTATCCACCATTACACAATTAATCAAAGTGGTTCATGATCTCGCTGCAGCCTTAGACGAGAAGCACGAGAAAACGAGAAGCAAGACTGACGTCAATTGTATAGATTTTGCAAAAGCCTTTGATAAAGTGCCACATGATAAGCTCATGTTTAAAATGAGAGAAATAAGCATCGATGAAAGACTAGTGCTTTGGATAAAAGAATACTTAAGTGATCGTAAACAGACCGTAAGTTTAGATGGCAGTTTGTTGAGTCCTCTCCAAGTGCTTTCAGGTGTTCCTCAGGGGTTGGTATTGGGTCCAATGTTATTTCGTATATATATATCAACGATATCTCCTCGGTTGTTGAATAACCGGTGATACTGAAGCTTTTCGCAGATGACTACCTATTTTATTCTACCGTAACCAATGTTCAGGATCAACTCAGAATTAGTCGCTGTTTACAAAATTTCAGCCAATGGTGTAATTTATGGGGCATAAAAATAAACTACTCTAAATCAACATACACACATACGACTAAAAACGTAAACGTTGTACCTTTTAACTATTACATCGATGGTAATTTGTTAGTTCGTGCCAACCAGTTGAAATATTTAGGTGTTACAGTCATGCATAATCTGACTTGGCATACGCGCATAGAAAATGTGTGCTCGAACGTGAACCGGAGACTAGGTTTCTTAAGGCAAAAACTAGATCAAGCTTCGCGAGGTGTAAAGCTGATAGCTTATAAAACTTTTGTTAGGCCTTTACTTGAATATGCCTCAGTCATCTGGAGCCCTCATCAGAACGCAATGACTACAAGGTTCGAAAAAGGTCAACGCCGTGGTATGCGCTTCATATGCGCAAACTGCCGCCGATTAGATTCCGTCACACAGATGTTGCAGTCCTGTGAACTGGAGACACTAGAGGCACGAAGGCAACAGGATTGGCTCAAAGTGTTTTTCAGGATACTACATGCACACTATTATTTTGTCCCTGCCGTGATTGAGCTTTGGAACGCGTTACCAAGCTTTGTGGCAAATGCCAGTGATGTTTGTGAGTTTGAAAAATTGTTAAACACTTATTTCTGTGATTCCGCTGCCGCTTGACGTACTTGTATATATGGTTTGTCTGTATTTAAAACCCTCCCTGTAAGAACCCTCAGCAGAGGGTTGACAGTATGAATTAAATAAAGATATCAATTTGAAGCCTTCCCGTGAAAATAACTGTTCCAGTATAAATTTTTCGGAGCTTCAAAGAAAGCGCGCCCGATCTAAAGGTTTAGCATGGGACTATGCATGCAGCATGTATATAAGAATCCTATATCTTTTTGTTTTAGCTGCACCGAATTTAAAAAAAAATCATCTGTTGCAAGTACCACAATTCTAACCCTTGAACTAAATAACTTGATGAGGCGGCCATTACTTGTATGAGAAATCAAAATGATTAATTGAATAATTACCATAATTACACCAATTACCTGTTTACTTAATTAGTTAACGTCACATTCCAATTTACGAATTGGAGCTGGTGAGTTAGCAAGGCGTACGCACTTGGAATGAATTTTTAGGATGGCATCAGTTTTGAGATAATTATTTTTAAAGTGTCTGACGAAATGCACTGATGTTCCAGATATGTTCCTGCTTCAATGCATCAAACAGCGTTTTCTTAAAAAATTAAGTGGAACAACAGTGCATTTTCACCGCAAGTTTAACGATGCATATCTCGAAACCGCATCACGAGCGGCTCTAATGAGTTCTGAAATTGTGACACGAGTTGAACGGCAAGCGGCAAAATGAGAACAGGGAGACGCCCCATCTCCAGACCTTCCCCCCCCCCCCCTCCCCCCTCCCCCCTGGATCGCTTTA
Organism: Dermacentor silvarum; assembly: GCF_013339745.2. Taxonomy (NCBI): domain Eukaryota; kingdom Metazoa; phylum Arthropoda; class Arachnida; order Ixodida; family Ixodidae; genus Dermacentor; species Dermacentor silvarum. Next base: position 12,991,904 of record NC_051160.1, read on the forward strand.
AAGCACGCTACACTCGACTCGTAGTACCGAGCTTGATGTTGCCAAATAGGAGCGTAAAAAGTTTGCAAAGACGATCGAGGCTGCCTGTGTTTCTCAATAACTTCTTGCTTTATTATTTTTAATTTTTCTCGCGGCACGCCTCATTAACCTCCGGGGTCTCGACACACTGAACGGTGCCCGCACGACCGCATCGCTAAGTTTCAAAGCTCTCGAAAAGAGATTAATTGCCTGGTTGACAAGCCCGCGCTCCGAAACAGTGTTCGGGAGCGTCGATGAAGCGAGTTATATCGGCCACGCGAGCGTTGTATAGTCTCTCGAGAAGCATAACGCCGTTATCTTGTTCTTATCTTCTACACTTCGCTCGGCGCTTCCCCATCAAAACAGTGAAAGAAACTATACTTTTCTTCAAGTTTTTTCTTAACGAGAACAAATGAGACTTGAGTGATCACTCTGCTTGCCGGCGTGTGTCAGAAGCCTCCCATGCTGATGGATAGCGGCGCGCACGATTTTTTTGTCGAAAACTTGTACGGGCGCCTTTACAAACGACCTTACCAGTGCGCACACTGCATTTAAATGTTCCAAAAGCGTCCATGATTTGCAGTTTCTTCTTGCGACACTTTCCTGCAACCCAATATGTTTGGATGAGTTTCGGCTACACTCAATTGCGTTTTGCCAGCGCGTTGGGCACCGACCAAAAGTCTGCTCCCATTCAGACGTCTAAGAATGTCATATTGCGTTGATATATGAACTCACGATTGATAACGTGATGGTTTGATATAACAACATGAATTTTATGACATGCGTGTCATGTAGGTCATGAAACAGCCGCCTAAATTGACAATGACTCCGCGAAAAAAGAATAACACTCAAAAACCACTGGAATGGGTTCGGACGCGGGCACTAAGTGAAGGAAACAATAAAGGATGTTGGTAGAAGTCATAGTCATGAGCATGACCGAGCAAAAATTAGAATGACTCGGCGAAAAACCGTAATCCTACCGATGAACTTCGGTTTCCCTTCAGAGATGTAGCGATGAAAGACCCATTTCCAAATCCTAGCGGCCGAGCTATGCCATAAATCCACTTAGCAACAGAAAAGGAGGGGGGTGGGGTGTTTCTCAGCAGTCACTGTGTTTCCGAAAGCCATCGCTCCCGGCGCGTCCTAGCACTCGATAAAAAGCCCTTTCTGCCCTGGAGTTTACCGGTTTCCACAATCTGAGCCGAAACAACTTAGGCTTCGTGGTTCTACAGGGAGGCCTTTAGAATGCCGAATAGGCAGGCCGAATTATGGGAGAAAGCTTGTACAGTTTTCGGCGACGGGTGCGACGGACTGAAACGTACCTTGTATACGCAGGGAAGTGGGGTGGTAAGGCCAGAGTGCATCTCATTGCAGTGACGCGTTAGATACATCGTGGCCGTTAATGGTCTATTTCGTCGGATCACGATGAACTTTTACGTTCTCCTTAATCTGTGTTCTTAAGCGTAAATTCTTACATTATGCACAACGATAAATGTTGCGCAGGCTGGTGGTTCAAGGCAAACTTTCTGATTGTGTTTCACTGCAGAAGAATTTCGCAGGTTCGAGTGTTGATGCCTATTTTTGTATGGCGTAATGTAAAATTGTAAAAACGAGATGCTAATGCGCAAATAGTGCGCCTGTCACTATTCTCCTTATGAACAGGTATACTGTATAGTCATGTGCAGTTGTGTACATAATTTGCGTAGGAAAACGCGGTCGTAGCTGTTATAGTGCATACAAATCAACGTTAATACGTCATTGCAAAAACCAAACATCATTACAAGGAAACAAGCATTACGTTTGTCATACTCACCCAATGTGGATGAGAGTCGGCACCCAATGCCGTGCCCCTAAAACTGAGGTAAGCTGGGCAATGTAGCCGGCCGGAGACGCTCATGTTCATCTCGTAATGGTGCAGTTTTCTACGTGAACTCATATAGCTGCCGCAATCGCGATCAATGCGCGGGCTTAATTAATAGATTAACATTTAAAGTTTTTACCTTGCCGCAGTATAAAACTTAACATGCTTAAGAGAAACACTTTCACCGTGAAAAATAAGCAAACACAGCGCATCGCCCTATCTGTGTTCTATTTCTTGGCCCTCGTGTTTTTAAGCAGCAATTTGTTTCATATTCAACTGTACTTAAACCATTCCGTAGCTGATTTCTCAATTCTGGGTTCTCTTATCTAGATGTTTGATATATTTATTGAAATGCCTCCTGGCAGCAGCAGGCAAGGTGAACGATTCTTTTATTTAGTTAGACTGAACAAAAATGCCTCTGGCGAAGGCACAGCACGTGAAAGTTTATACATGTGGCTGGGGTGAACAGTAGTTCCCACAAAGAAATCATTGCCAACATTTGTAAAGGTCGTCTTATCTTCCTATGTGTTGTCGCTTCTCTTATGGTATACCAGTATACCTTAAGGAATTAGGAAGCCAATGGATGCCATACGATGACTCAGGCTAAACATACTGAAATAACAGGGCGTCAGTGATGAGTGCACCTTTCAGTCGGCCACGTTTTCCATCTGTGCAGGATGCCATTGGCGTTTACCAGCTATTACCGCTAGTTATTACCGCTAGTTTACCAGCTATTACCGCTAGCTTTCAGAAGTGGGTTAGAATGAATTTAGAGCACCTGTATTATTTTCTTGCCTTCTCCGCGTATGTGACGCAGCTAACACAAAGTGCATTCAGGACTCTGAACACATCGTAGTAGCCTCCTTCATTTCTCTTTTCTGTATATCGCACCCAGTCTTTCTACTGACTGATTATTATTGATTGATCAACTATTAATAAAATAATTAAATAATATTTATTTCAAGTTAACGTACCTGACTGCAAAAGGTCGACTACGGCAGTATAGGACCACGGGTTATTCTCGACAACCTGGGGTTCTCTCGGTCGCCTGACTGGGACTCGCACACCCGACCTTGTGCTCCGCAGGATCGCCGTCACAGCCTTAGAGCCACTGCGTTTGGTGTATTGAGTGCTCGAGCTCATCTCACTGCAATGTTTTGGGCAATGTGTACTTTTTTGTGCTTTATTTGAAGGAACGATGTTAGAATAACTTAGCCCAACAGGCTGGTACTTCTGAATGTTTTGACCGTATGAATGCTATCGCATAAAAAAGGTAGATCGAGGCCTGAAGCTCTCCTCTACCATTGGAAACGCTTTCTGTGTTGCCTGAACAAAAAAAAGAAAATATAATATATATATATATGCAGACTATCATGTATTGAATCCCTGGAGAGCTGCGGAATATGCAGTCAGTGAACTTTCTTTTTATTATGTTTTTAACGTCTCCCCACTCCCTTCGGCGATGTCAATGTCATCACCAGCGTACCTCGAGGGGATCGTGCACGTGCTGAACGGTTCGCTGTCAACCCAACTCATTTGCATACGTACGCCCTGCACGCGCCCGGGGTGAGCATAGTCTACTGGAACCACTGTGGCACGGGTTAACATAGAACATGTCGGACTGAAAAGGTTAATCTCTCGTCTCGCTAAGCCTGGGCCTTGTTTTATTCCCGCCTCCTTCAACACAGTGTTTCTATTTTACAACAATTAATTTTATTCTCCGTACTTTTTCACTCTTCGTCATCGATCGGATCGCCGTCACAGTCTCTAGCGTTCTCTCCTGGGTTGGCCACGCGGTGTTACGAACGGTGATAAAAGACAAAAATAATGAAAAAGGACATGCATTGCTGCCAAGATATGACTTTATTTTTCTGCACTGAATCCACTTTGGGATGCGTATAAGGGTAAGAGCTTTGATATTGAGCTTGCGATGTAAAAGAGACTCGCTTCGGAAATAACGAATCCAATTTAGTTTTTTTGGTATACGGGATGTATAAAAAGCGCCAACCGCCCGCACATGCTGGTTCTTGGGGAGAGCGTATACAGGGTGCTAATAAAATGCGCACCCCCGGAGTATTTGCGTCACTCTCTGGCAACTGAGTTCCTCCATTCTCTCCTGCATGTTGTCACCACCTTCTAGACTTCTCTGTTCTATCTCTTTTCTTTCTGTTTTCACGTACGCCAAGTTGTCTCTACAGATCGATATCCATTGTTTCCTTTCGTTTCTGTTCGATTACGTTCTCTTCAGACTATCGCGCACGCTCGGATTCAATAACCGCGCAATCGTCGCACCCTGTAAATCAAAGCAACACTTAATTCCTTTGCACACATTCGGCTGTGGCGGGTGAAGACATTGAAGCACTCAGAAGAGGGCACCTGGTGAACGGTGAACGATGCAATGTACCTATTTTATAGTTTATTTCCTGTACTTCCACATTTGCGACAGTGTATAGGGCCACTTCAGAATTTCAAATACTCGAATAATGTTTGAAGGATGGGTCGCAAGTGCGACAGTACATGTTTCACACGCAGTCGCTGCCCAGTGGTTTCCATATGTGTGTAAGCGATGTTTCCTGACTTTTCGTTTTTTGGTCCATCAACAGACGGATGTACGTTTTGGAGTGTGTGGCACGGACGCTTCATAATGCTATCTCGCGCTCTAACTCATCTTGTTGCTCGTTCTTTCCATTAACTACAAAAATGATGCGCAACTCCAATATGTGAAGCTCAACATTAAGTCAACTTGCATTTTCGGCGCGTACATATAAACCACGCAACTTTAACAATGACTGCGTCTTTTTTTGTCCCTTTGCAATCAAGCACTTACCGCGAAACTGTCTCTCTAGAGCCCTCTTTTGGTTTGAAATATATGAAACAAGGAACAAGCAACCTTTTTTTGCTAATGCTAAGCCGTCTGCGTGCATATTTCTGACGCAACACAGTAGAAGCACGCACGTCAAAAAATGTGAAAAGAAAAAGCAGCCACAGGTAATTTTTTTCCAGAATGCGTATGTCACAACACGTGCCTTATTTCTACAGTCGCTCCCCTGAACTCCCAGGCCAATCCCCTTTCGCAACGTGCTTTATTAAGCGTGCACGATGTACACGCTTGCCGCGTCTCTCTTATAGACGCGAAACAAGAGTTGTAAATAACAGGAGTGAAAGGGGATCGCGAAAGAACCGCTCTTGTCGGGGCGTCGCTCGTCTATCGTTTGGGCGATCCCGGAATCAGGAACTGGAAACAATCTTCGAAACGAGGGCCCTTTGCATTTGACGCAGCGCTATACCGCCATCGTCTCTGCACGTAGCGCGTGGTTGAATCGAGCGCCGATATATTTAAATTAGCCTGGGGCACGAATGTGCACGTTCACTTCTGCGACACGACTCACGCTCGCAACAAGCAACTCGCCCCTTCCGAGCATTCGCTGCTGCTTCGTTGCCCCAAACATGCATTGGTTCTTATCTGAGTACTTGGACCGGAGAGCTCTGAATTGCATACCACGCGAAGAATCAAACTTATGAGCTTCCGAGTAAAGTATCACGGGACCGCCAGCGATAACCATCGTGGACGAATCTGCTGAAAGGAAAAAAAAAAAAGCGTCGTCTGCTGGGATTGTCCCTGGCGGGTACTGCAGATGACGGCAGACGTTCGTAATTTTCTCTCTAACATTTGCATTCGAAGTTCGGCTAGAATGGTGAACACTGTTCTGCGTTTCTTTAAAATTGAATATTTGACAGGCGGTTGCCGCTTTGTGAGCTTTGTGGAGGATGCGATGCGGCGAGCGGCAAGCAATTGAGACAAAAAAGGAAAAGTCGTCAAATTCGGGGCGCATAGCAAACTGAAAAATATGGCGTTGCTCTAAAAGAACAGAAACCATTTTCATAAAACTAAACTGCCCCAGAAAGCACAATTCTACCATTGACAGATATAAATATTTTTTCTTTTCTTTCAATTAGACTTTTAAAAGTTCTCGCATTACACTTTCACAATGGAAGTGACTCTACTTTGCTTGACGTCGAAGCCTTTGTCATGCTCCTGGTGTTTCTGAGTATGCCAGGAATCGGTGGTAAATATATTCTGGCAATTTTTGCTGGCAGTGTTGTTCCTTGACGTAGTTGTATTAACACCCATTGATAAACAGTTGAATATCTTCTATTGGTTAGACCACTGCACAGTTTCTGAGCGCTCAATGATTTGGCTTAGCAATACAATTGTCTAAACGGTCCTAAATTTTGGGCAGGCTTCAGAAAAGGACACAACACAAGGGCAGACAAAAATTTGATTCACGTCGCCATGAATATACATATCTGAGAATACAGCACGAACACCCGAAGAGAACCTATCCGTCTGTAATTTCCAACCAAGTGTATTTTGTAGGTGTTTTTTTTTCTTTTTCGAGCGTATCTTATGTGCTGTGTTCGCACAAGCACACTACTTTCCTCTCGTGTTTTACATTGGTTTTGTTGAGATTAAAATTGTCCTAATTACTCATGGCGTCACTTTTCTGTAACGCATTCTAATTTTGTCCTTATTTGAACATCCCGTCGAGCAACGTCATCATCATCTTTATCCGCCTTTCTATATCTACGCCATTGCTGGACAAGGGCCTCTCCAGCGATCTTCAATTACATTCTTCATTGTGCCATCTCGCACCATCTTATGCCTGCAAGTTTTCTAATTTCATGACACCGCCTAGTTTTCTGCCGTCCCCAACTACGCTTATCAGCTCTTGACATGCATTCTGTAACTATAATAGACAACCGGTTATCCCGTTCTAACTCATCACATGTCCTTCAAAGCTATACTTTCATAAACAAACCTTCACTTCTTGCTCTCAGCGTCACCTAGAATATCGGCTACCCCCGTTTTCTCCCTAATCGACACCGATGTCTTCCTATCGCTTAACGTTATATACGCCGAACATTTTCAGTTCAATCGCTCACTGTTCAGGCTGTTGAATTCATTTCAAATAACCTTATTTGTTAACCTCCAAGTTTCTGCTCCATATGTTAGCACTAGTAGAATGCACTGTCATCATATTTTTAGCATATCTTTAGCTATTTCTAAAGCTTTATCATTCGCAAAATTTTGCAGTAACTGAGCGACTCCTTTCAAGAGCTCAACTGCCAAGAAATACTACCATTCACCACGTTGAAGTGATACCTAAGCCCGGCATCGACTGGTATGCCATTAGGCACTGTAGTGCAAATTTGTTCCTAGCTACCCCTGACAGTCAAGGGCTGTGTAATCGATCGACCTTCTCTCTATCTCTTTTCTTATTTCTTCTTTCTTCTTTACATCCCCGCCCCTTCCCCAAGGCGCTGAGTCCTGCTTCCTAAAGGGCTGCAGAAAACAGCGCCTCTTCCTCTTCACAACCACAATCTCTCTCTCTCTCTCTCTTCGCTGAGAACAGCTACAATGCTGCTTTAGTCATTATGTCTACTCCTACCACTTCTTGCTGGGAACTCAATACACCCTACTGGTGGCAAACAAAAGTGATAGCCGATCGGAATACCCCTCGTTCCCGATATATCGCCATTCATCGCCAAAACCTTCTCGCCCTCTACGTCACCTGTCAACAGCAAAAACGCTCATAGGGCTTCAACAATTGCCAAGTGCTATTTATGGCACACCCAATGGCTTCATTTGCGTCACTGATTCACCAGACAAGGTATCTGGGCAAAAGTGGAAGCCAAGACAATTTCATTCAATCCATTTCCGTTGCTCAAGGGCTGCGTGCGCCATCGATAATTCATTCGTAACAGGTTTGAGGGCACTAATGTCGCTGTACGTAAGTGCCTAGTCACGTGGTACTTTTACGAATTTCGCTAGCATTCCTTGCAGCCCTGGAAAATTGAAACTACAGCAGCTATAATTACGGAAAGAATGTATTTGAATATTTCTCGATAGGGTTTACAATTTCTCTATTCAAGATTCTGCGTTCAAACGAATACTTTATATACTGATTATTTAATTATTATAACTGCCGATCTTACCTTACTTTAAAAAGCAATTTGACTTGCTCGAGAGGGTAGCGAACGATTGTAAGTAAGTTGCGTCGTCGTAACGCAGACGTAGACTGTATAACGCTTGGCGCGAGACAGCTGAAAAATCAGTATATACTCTCGGCTTATGGGTACATATCTTAAGCACACCGATTTTTTAATGGAATGGCACATTATATTCAGCGGATTCAATAATTTACTTGATTTACTTTGATTTAGCCATCGGGTGTGTGTTGCTGGGTCAGTGTTCATTCTCGGGCACAACTCCAGTGTGAATGTGCGGTACTGTAACACAATGGGTACAGAATCCTTAAATGTAGCTATAGATATGTATCGTAGTTTTCAGTGCACACACCTGACATCGCCATTCTTCCCTCAACAAGCATCGCGTACTTGACCTTGGTACACGTGACATCACTGCGTACACCGCTCAAACTACGCATCATCCTTACTTGATGTTTGCATTTCGTATCTTGCGAGTGCTGTAGCGCATAGATATATAAATTACAGGAGAGTAAAGTTGTGACCATTGTGGGGGATAAACATGAACAATACATTCGGTTTCACGTTGCATAGTATGAAAGTAAGCAAAGTAATGAGCAATTCGTCCACAGTAGGCGCTTGTGAAGCCAATTTGAAATTCCGACACAGTATTTGGTGCGTAATTCCTGAAAAGTTGCAGATATATCGATTGGTGTTGCCTGCCATTCATATTTGCGCGGTACATGCACTGCTGTACAGCATAACCTAATGCGCCCGTCGGTAAAACCACTAGAGAAAAATGCAAGCTTCAAAGAGCGCAATCAAGTATAAAATTCAGTCAAAAAAAGCATTGCTTTTCTTTTATTCCTGTTGCCACGGTTTACAACTTATTCCACTGGTGAACTATTCGGCTGCTAACAGTGCAGTATCTGAAAAATATTGGCAGTTGATTAGCGCACCAACTCCGTATTAGCGAACAAAAGAAAAAAGCGACAATTCTCAGCCACAGATACATTGACATCATTTACCGCCTCATTTGTTAGAAAGCACGAGTCTAGGATGTAGAAATAAGAAACACACTTGAGAAGCACCCCGACAATTGCACTCGCCTGCGAGCGCTCGAACTGCAAATATCCTTCCGAAGTTTCAGCTGCCTTGTTCACAGTCCCAGGACACAAGCGAATGCTCCCCACAGCCGTAAAAGAGTGGAATTGTTCGCACACTGTTCCCAGTGGGGGTGATCTGGGGGAGGGTCCCCCAAAGCATACCACCCGGTCATTCTGCTGCAGACGTCAACGGGAAAAAAGGACATCACTTCACAGATCACCTCGCAGTTTGACGGTCGCAATGGTCGTCCCCGCATCGGATGAAAAACGACGTCAATAAGATCGAAAGACGGCGCCCGAGCGCTTCTCAAAGCAACAGTTCAGTTAGTAAAAAAAAAAGGACTAGAATTAAGTGAGCAAGGCTGCTACGCCAGCGAGCTAGCACATCGATGGCGCCTTTGACCAAACAGGCTTAGTACAAACTCAATTGCCAGATAGTTTCATGGAATGCGCAAATAAAAGAGAGAGGTAAAAAAACCGTTGGACGTAAACGTGCTGCGGACGTGCAAGAGGACCGGGGCTGCACACAGACAGTGTAAGAAATGAAAAAAAATGTGGTTGATCCCTCTTATGTAGGAATCGGTATAGAACACGAAAGTGAAACGTGTCTTCACAGAAGTAGTGTAATGTTTATTGCACATTGATATATAATGTCTATTGGTGTTTTGTGGCTAAAGCGCCCTTAGGCGTTGATGCACCCACGCTGACGCCTGGTGGCACGTCTCCTCCATCACGACTACCAACGTCGATGACCATGAGCAACCGTCGTGCATATGGAAGCTGCACTACGCTGCACACGCTAGCACAACGCGAAAGACGAAGCACGTAACTGACACACTAATACAACGCGCAAGACAAAGCACGTAACTGAATCGTCACCGAGTCAAATCAGCGCGTACAGCGCGTCGTAATTGCAGCCTCCGCGATCAACTTCAGAAACATTTTCAGAGCTAATTGCGGAGGCCACGCTCCGCTGTGCTGAGTACGGTGAACGCCACCTAGGTGGCGTTGGTAGTGCTTCTTGATGCCAGCGTCCCTTCGAATGCTGGCATCGAGGCGTCGTAGTGCTGAGACCACCGAAGCGTTCACTGTCGGTGCGCGTTAGTGTCATAATGCAGTACTTCTCTTTTCTGCTCGTAGGCGGCGGCACCGCCCGAGCAAGAGCGCGGGTACACGGAGGAGTGTTAGATATATAAGGCGCGTCTGTGTAGCTCTCTGCAAATGCGTTTGTGGCGCAATGGGTTAAACGCTCGGCGATCTATCGTCGCGGACCGAGAGGTCGTGGGTTCGATTTCCAAATTTTGCATGTTTGTGGAACTTTTTCTTCTGGTTTCTTTCTTTGTATTATGTTCGTGTACATTGTAAGAACGTCATATCCGTGACGGAAATACGTCAGTGAAGTCTTGGTGGACCCCGGCATAAAACACTTTCGTGTTAAAAGATAAGAATGCCGGTGAGAAATGCGCTGGCAATAAAACACGCACACCGGGAGCACCATTACGCCTCCGCCTCCTTGCCTTCAACTGCACGTAACTCGTGACACATACCCGACGGTCCAAGAACGTGGTGGCTCAAATACAAATAATATAGGAAAGTCAAAGAGGCCGTCGAATATCCTGCGATATTCCGTTAGGCGTTCTGTGTGCTTCAGAGATTCCTACGTGCCGACATTATTTGTGTGAGATTTATGCTTACGTTGGTTGGTTTAGTACGCAGAACGGAGTTGCGTTCACTGGAACTACGCTTTCTGTCGAAATTTCGTGCTATGTGCGAAACAAAGCACATGAAGGCCGCGATTTTGTAGCGATTCCTTCTCCGATGATATTCCTTTTCGCACTTTTCGCGCTTTGTCAGTGGTCAGAACGACGTCCCGCCCGCGTTATCACAGCGATCAGCCAGCCGTGAACGGTGGATGGTACGAGTGTTATATAATCGAGCGGAAGGCATCGCTAAAAAATCGCGGCCCACCTCCGCCCTGCGTGGACGCAATCACGACGCACGAAGCCGCACATAAAGCATCGCTTTAAACACTTAAAGGCAGATAATTTTTTTCATTTATTTCGGTTATTTATTTATTTTTATTTATTTATGATACCCTCAGGGTCAACAGACATTACAGAGGGGAGTGGTATAAAATACCGAAAAACAACACAATTTTAACTACCAGAAGTAGCACAATGTTTGTAGTTATGCGACAATAGTCATGAATAGTTATGCGCGATATAGAAATGATATCGCGCATTTATGTAATTGTAGGTTGTTAATGCAGGTTTTAAGGGTTATTCCTTTTTATTGCCATAGCAATTATCTGGACACTTCAACCGGATTTCTGCCGTCGTCGTCGCCGTGAGGTTCCGTATAAAGTCCAAGGGCGATAACATCGTCCCGGCGCGCCGTATGCGCCACCGAAAGCGGGCGGGTGACGCGCGCTATCACGGAGAGCGAACGCACGGCGGAAAGCAAACGCGACCGTCATGCGAACGGCCGTGGGGGTATGGGAGGGAGGGAGGCGGGGCGACGCTGTGCTCCGGCACCAAAGGCGTATCTTGCCACCGGGCGTAAGGGGAACTTCTCACTCAATCTCCCACGCGAAAGCAAGAAAGCGGGAAGGCAGCGCGGGAGTGAGGGGGGGGGGGGCGCAGCTTCTACTCTGCCAACAACTGCGCTCGTATTTTGCCCGCGGCTGTGGTGGTCGCCCGCACCGTCCACACGGCTCTGACCTTGGTATGCTCTGTGCATTCGCCGCTCAGTTTCCGTTGAAGCGATAGACCGCACGAACCTTCGCCCACAGCGGCGGCTGCGCTTACTTCCAGCGTTTTGACAGTCGTTGTCTGCGGTCATTCAGTGTGATCTATTCATGGTTGCTTGTCCGCTGACACCACGCTTGTTAATTCAGTTAGTAAGCGAATTTGTCCAAGTTTATGCAGCCGATAAAACTACTATCCCTACTCCGAATAGCTCTCTACTAATTTGCAATCGCAATTTATAATTGATGATTCGCCTTTCGG